>NC_056626.2:152611959-152911959 GCF_002870075.4 Lactuca sativa
AAGCGGAGCAAATCAAAAGAAAAACATATGACAAGAAAAAACAGGCGCAAATGTTGAAGAGGGTGTAGAAGAAATAAAGAAAGAACCCGTCTAGAGACATTGAACCATGTGAAGCGGTGTAAACGTGACAAATGGTCAGGAGAAAATTTACTCTCGCTATAGATCCTAATTGGTAATGGTCCACTAGGGTAATATTTCATTTGGCATGTTAATTAGGCTATTTAATTTCTCTTTGATTTGGCATGTACTCTTCTTTTTTTTCTTTTTTTTTTTTTCTTTTTTTTTTTTTTTTTTTTTTTTTATAATATAAACCTTAAATTATTTGTAATTTAGAATCTTTTAATATAATGTTCATATTATTATACATGTTTTGCTTCTCATTAACTACAACAATAGTCATTGGGCGACCGTTGTAGTGGACTTTAACACATGAATTTGGAATATTAATGATAGCATGTTTTCAATACGTCGTAACGAGAAAATCGTGGAAGACTTACAACCTTTCAAAGATTGTTTCAACGAGTATTATTATTGGGTAAAAAATGGGGCCAACACACCAACGTGCAACTTAAGGTTAATTTTTCCCACAAGGTAGCAATCGCAGTATCATTCCCCATGTGTACAATCATTGTTAGTAGTTAAAACAATAGTACAACAAAAATTGCGAAGCGATTTTTATCAGGTAAAATGCATATCTTGCTAATTCACAATCATTATCAGTCTTTTGTGGTATTTTTTATGATGGAAGAAAAAGTTGTGAATTCAATTAAAAGTTAAAACCAATGATGATTCATGAAGAAATCACTAAACCATATATTCATAATCCAACTTCTGAATCCAATTAAAGTAATGTATCCACCTACAAAATGCACCCATAAAGCTAATCTTCCAACGGGTAAAATCCCTAATAACCCCAAAAAAAACCCTAACAATTACACCAATGCCACCATCTCCCCACAAAACCAATACTTCTGAAAAGCTCAAGTGATGTTTTAAGACCTCAAGAGTCCCCAACAAATACACAAATTCCATCTCTCCCCACAACTCCAAAACCCCAAACGCTTTCCCAATAATATTTTCTTCAACATCTCTCACAAGCTACATTCCTGTTTAAATAACATTCAAGCATAAAAAAAAACTACTCAAGGGTAATTCGGTCATTACTAAAAAAAAAAGTACCAAGTCGGTTAGGCGAGGCTCCACGAGAACATACAGTGGTACTCCATTTAGCCTCCAATTACCCTGTTGACACGTAACTTTAAATTCAAGTAGAACAAAAGAATATAAAAAAAATAGTGAACAATAAATTTTATTACCTTGACTTGTGGCAATCCAATTACACATGCACATTCAACAACCTCGGCTCCAACACGTTCTAGAAAAAAAAAAAACATGTTGAAAATGTGTTTTTATTATTGGGATAAAAGTAAAAGTAAGATGCTATTTTGAATATAAAAAATGTACCTAAAAGCCTTATGGCTGCCGAGAGGGTCCCACCTGTGGCCACTAGATCGTCTACAATCAACACGCTTTCCCCGGGTTGCACCGCCCCAACATGCATCTCTAGACAATCCGTACCGTACTCGAGCACATATGACTCACATATAACTTCACCTAAAATTCGAAGCAGGTTAGAGTTATATCAGACAGATGTAAATCAGGTACACAGAAGAATAAGAAACAACTTGTTTTATGTTTGATAAAATAATAATACTAATAATAATAAATAAATGGGTCCCACCAATACTAGAGTACTAGGTTTACATATAAGATTGTTTTAAATTTACATTTATATAGGAAGTACAATTTACAACTTTTTATTATAATTTATAATCAAATACATACAAAATTATTTGTAATGAAATACTCATTTAAAACTAAAATAGATGTCTTCTTCCAAATGAGATCAATATTGATTTATTGAATATGATTTGTTAAAAAAAGTTAATTTTTAGTTTTATAAAAAAGGGAAAAAGTTAAATTATGGGGACCACAAATTTCCATACATTTTTGGCAAAAATATCACCCTTGAACCAAGGGGCAAAAGGCAAGATTTTCCCTAAAGTTAACAACTTTATAATAATATATATATAAGAAGCCGATCTTGTATAAGAATAGTAGATGAATTATTGGTGTCAAGTTATTATATTTTAAAAAAAAAAAAATTTTAAAAATCTAAAAGATTAACTGCATACCTGGCAATTTTTTTGGTTTGCGTAATGGAACGAATTTAGCACCAATAGCCAATGCAATTGGAGGGCCAAATATAAATCCTCTAGCTTCCACTCCTATATTTTATGTATTATTATTGAATTTTCTTTAATCGCTATTCAAGATAATAATTGCAAATAACATCCATAAAAATATGATTATACGAAAGAGTAAATATATAAACAGAGCTTTCATTTGTAAGGCCATATTTTAATAAATTCAGCTTATGTTTTGTCATCAATCAATAATGAATCAATAGATTAGTCGTGATTGATGTAATTGATATTGCAAATTTTTTGTCTCTAAAAAATCTTAGCTAACTAACAAGGTTAGTTGTCACATTAAAAAAAACGTCGTTAATATTTAATCCACGCATAATGACAGCATTGATATGTTAATTTCATATTAGATATGAACAATCCATGTGATATGTTCTGGGGCCCACATATTACATCATTCATTCTTAAAAAATCTAAGGGGGGGGGGGGGGGGGGGGGGGGGGGGGGATGAATAGGAACAATAGATAATAAAAAGAGCTACCAAATGTACTTCATATAATGTTAATGATATTTTGTCTCTATAATATCAAGCCAAAATAGGTTAAATTTTTATTAGAACAAAGTGTTTGTATTTTATTGTTGAGAAATTTTTACATAAAAGACCCCTTTTAAAGTTTAAATCCTCAAATAACAAAACTTTACATTACTTAATCCACAAATACACAAGGGAAAAAAAAAGTTAGGATCTTGGGGCAGATTGGATAAGTTTAAATTGATTTAATTGATTTGACCACAAAGGTCAAAGATCAAACATGAAATATTCTATTATTTTTATTTTATTATCCAGAAAAGGTTAAATCGTTGCCACAATGTTGGATTTAACAGTGTTCTTGAAAAGATGAACATCTTCTAAGATATCGACCTGAGAAACAACAAATTGGTCCACCAAATTCCTAAATGTTAAGAACCCTAATTTCAGCAATTGGAGCATGTATTTTTCCTCTTTCACAGAACATTTTATTGAAAGGAAAAATGTTTTGGGATAATAGTCATTGACAGAAACCAAATCATCGAAAAAGAATTCAAAAATCATGAAATAAACTACTCACAAACTGACACACTGATCTACTCATGCAAATAGAATAAGATGAACTGGTGGAGTATCATATTCCTTTCCCTAAATTTTGCAGAGAAACCAAACAAGGAAGAAGCACATGTTTAACAGAGAATCTATGCATGAAAGCTTATAAGAGGAGTGAACAGAAATAATACCAGCAACTACTGAAATTTTCTTATCTCTGTAACGATCGACAAAGATATCAACGGTGTATTTGAACGCCTTTTGATCTAACAACAGCGTTGTTATATCTTGAAACATTATCCCTGAAGAAAAGATGGAGTTGACGAATCAGAACACAACCTGTTCGACGAAAAGCCAGAGTGAAAAAACAAGGCAAAATACCTGGTTTAGGGAAGTGAGGAACGACTCTTATGGCATCTGAAATGGCCTTTATCCTTGGGTCTCCATGTAAGCCATTTTCTTCTGCAAACATCTCTCTGTAAATAGAGAATTTTCCGGCGAAAATGGAAGGAAGGGGGCGAGTGAAAAATGGAACAGTTGGTCACTTCCTTATCTAAGCATGTCCTGTGTGCGCTTATTTATAACCGAATTAAACATGTACTTTCTTCTCAATCAAATTATTATAAAATAATTATTAATTGCAATGGATTTTGTGAAAATGTGTTTGTACTTGAAGTTAAAGATTCAAAAGAAAAAAAAAATCATAAAATAAAACTGTATGTAAAAAAATTGATTTGAATAGAGGCTCTTTGGGAAAAATATTTTATAGCTTATAGCTTTTATACGTATATAAATGTTTGATAAAAATAATTAAAAAATTTTAAAATATATAAAATTATATAAAAAACTTATCTAAAAAATATCATTGATTTTAAAAATGAAAATTAAGTCAGTTTGTAAAATTATAAAAGAGTTTTCTTTTTGTTAAATGTTATTTGAAATGATTTTGGATTTTTTTTTGTATAACTAAAAACTATAAGCTTGGTGAACGAAAAAATTATTTTTTTTTGAGTTTTTTCAAAAAGTTAGAATTAAAGGTTCTTAAAAACTACATACAAACACAATCTTAGTTTACTTCTTTTGTGAGAATGTTGCATTCTCTGAAAATGTAGGTATATTTGAATTCTATAAACCTAATAAGCTAAATTATTGAATTTAACATGTAACAAAAAAACATCTATCTCCTAATATAAGTTAAAAGATATTTTATCACAGACATATAAATGACAAAATAAATGCTGTATTCCCACTTGGCTTTTATAAGGATTATCATGAAAATTTTCTTTTATATTTGTTTAACTTATTAGACTTTATAAATGATGTAAGAACATGAAGTATAGCTTGTAAAATTTTATTTTATTTTAATTTTCAATTATTGGATTTTTAGAAATCAATTGTTTTTAACACATGCATGCGTGTATGTATGTTTTTATAATCAAGATATTGTATTGTAATTTTGTATTATTAATAATAGATTAATAATATTGGATAATAGATAAAGTACAAAACTTTATAAATAAAATAATGGGTAGGTTCAAATTGAATACTAATAATTAAACAATTAAATTGTAAAAAAAAAAAAAGAATACATATTTTTATTAAACGTCAAGTCTAACCACTAAAAATAGGGAACGAAAAGGATATATGAGAACACCATAAATTCTAGCAAAAAAGAAATCTATAAGATATAAGATATAAACTGTGTTATTAATTTAATTATATGAATATATTTATACTTTTACTGATATGAAGTTCTTGGCAAATAGTACTTTATAATAACCACGTAGAGTTTTATAATGTAAGTAGGAGATAATATTTTACTTATTTAAATAATCTTTTTATTTTAATCTGATAATATTTTCTAATATAGTATCAAAAGACAATTGAACCATTGACTTTTATGTTTCCACTCTCGCAGTTCATAAAAGTGACCTAGTCCTTTTCTAGTGTTGATGGCTTAGATTTGAACAGAAGTTAGGACTACCTATTTTTTGAATAAACAATTTTATTTAACTTTTAACTAATAATATAAAACCAAACCGTACGTACATGCAAAATTTGATTTGAACCTACAAATTCTGAATCAATTTTGTTTATGCATCTAGTACCGATGTTTTTATAAAACTGTAAATATTGTTTATATTATTTTAATGAAGTCCAAAAGTAATTTTTTACTATGATTTTGTTGGGGTTTGATTTTCAAAGTTGAAAACTTTTCGTTTTTCTTTATGTTAAATCCATATAAAATAACAATTTACTTGTAACAGCCGACGTTTTAATTTGCACTATCATTTTATAATATTTTCTGGCATTATGCACATCTATCAAAATATGGTCCCAACGAACAAACACAAAACGTTTTTTATTGTTTCCAAAAGACATATATGGGATGCTATGATGTAGGCAAAAATCATAGTAAAACCGTGGATATATAAACTATGTCCGGGCTCTTCAAAACCTCGTTGCTGATCTTTTCGGTTTTTAGTTTTTTGCATACGATCCAGAGTCATATAGGTTTAGACCTAAAACATTTTAAACATTTGATAAATCCAAATAATTTTGAAAATTTAAGGATAAAAACGAACAATTTTGAAAACTCAAGGGTTTTACTGATATCAGGTAACCGGTATGACCAATTACCTGGAAACCGGCTAAAAAGGTATATAAATGAGCAAATTAAACAAAATATCCGGTTTTACTGGACCTAAAACACGTCCAATGGTAAAACCGATATTTTTGTGAAAACTTAAGGGCTTTTATGTCATTTGCCCAAAAAAATTCAATAACTTTAAAATGATTTCTAACTATGCAATGCATGTTTTCACACAATGCAAACTTACAGGTTTCGTTCCGTTTCATTAGTCATTTCCATTTTCGTTTTATATCCTTGGGTCCGATAAGGACCAAAAAGTCACCTTGTGCTAATGTAGTTGTTGACTACCACATGAAAACAAATCATCATATTATGGCCTCATCGTTCAAAGAATCCTGCTTCGTGATGAAAGGTACTCTCCCAACAGAGTCTCATTAGTCACCTTGTGGGACATCATAGGCTAGCCGACTTTTACATTTCTTTTACATTATTATGGAGTTCACTCGATGATGCATGATCACATTTTTCTTTCCAAGATTCAATCACATACAATGTCATGCTTTACAATTTAATCATAACAATATTAAGTAATTTCAAGTCAACCATGTATAACACGAGTCATTTACCAAAATTTATAACATAGGCTTATTTATTTCAAAATCCCATAAACATAAACATGTATATTACTTAACTTTATAAATAGTATCTTTAAAAAAAGTTCTTAATTCATTAAGTTATATACTCCTAGTTAAAAAGCTTCATAAAACTCATCTCATTTAGTTAGTGAAGATTGTCTATTACTTTGACTTTTATCCTTCACTTGGTGCAGTTTAATTAATCTCCTTGCCAAAACTTATTCAAATAGCACATTAAGCTCTTAACAACATGTCTTAATCCATAAAGAGATTAATTCCAACTCATATTTAAAATGATCATACACTTGATCATATGAATTTCTCATTCCAAACTTCTGTGAACAAAATCAATTAAGCTCTACGAGTATCTCATAATTATGTCTTGATTCATTAAGAAATAATTTCACTTATCTAACAACTTACCCAATTAGGGTTTGAGTTCATATTCTTCAAATTTAAGAATTCAACCATATATTTATCAAAATAAGCTTAGAATCATGATCATGATACTCATAACAATATCAAACTTGGAAATTCGAAGCACTTGAAAAAAGTTCTAGTAAATTTCTTCGACCTCCACCATTGTTGAACATTGAGGCTTAACTAGAGGTGAAAGAAGGTACCTTGATTCACTTAGATGGCTTGATTATTTTCTTCCCTTGCATCCCCTTTTGATTTGCTTCAAGTTCTAAACTTCAGAACTTTAAAATCGCCTTAAGGAGAGCATTGGAAATCATACATGTGATAAATGGACTGATGATGTGTTTTTTATACAAAATTTTTATCAAGTTTTATTAATCCTAATCTATCACAACTCAACTAGCACACACATGTGGTGAACCCGATCGTCTAAAAGTTTAGTGATGGTAAATAAATGTATCGAGCTCTCGGGGAACAAGAATGTTCAAATTTAGAATTTTTCTATTAATAAAATTAAAGAAAATATTACAAAAGGAGGGAGGAGGTTTCCGATATTAAAGTTAGAAACTTCTAAACTCAATTACTAATGTCTAAATTGGTAAAACTATAACATCCCAAATTTCAAACATAAAATTTTGATTTAAAAAAAATATTTATTCGAATTACAGCTTTAAATATCTAGATAAAACCATTTGATTCAAAACATTTATCAGGATATCATCAAGAAGTTATTATGTGCGGAAATCTCTAATGGATGTGATGCAATCGAGCCACGCTCTTTCTTTTATGTAAGAAAACCTAAAAACATTTAAACATGAAATCGTAAGCACAAAACTTAGTGATTCCCCCCAAAATACCACATATCATACATATGATAGTGAATGTTATGGGCCGAAACATTTTTTTTACAGTCACTTTCTGCCGTGGGCCAATCATGGTCTTTCATTGCAATGTCGAGGGCTAAATCTCGATCTTACATACAAGTGACAAGGGTCATATCTTGGTCTTCCATGTAAATATCATGAAGACAACTAGCATCCTACTTACAAATGCCAGGGGTCAGATACTGGTCTTACATATAATTGCCAGGGGCCAAATTCTATTCTTTCATATATATGCCATGGATCGGTTCCTGTTCTTTCATATATATCCCAGGGGCCATATCCTGGTCTTCCATGCAAGTATCACAAAGACAACTAACATCCTCAATAGTATAGTGAGAAGACTTACATCACTATCACAGTCACGCAACCATAACTCGAAAAGTCCATAAACCGGTACTCCAACCCACCTATCGAAATAACCAAAGTCAAACCTTGGTCCACACTCTAAGACTAGAATTTAAACCAAAACTCAACCATGTTAAAATTTCAACGGTCAAAGTCAACGCCAGTTGACCTTCACGGCGTGGCCATCCCTTGGCCACATCGTGGCACCTTTTCGGCAAAACAGTTGTGATTCCCATCTTTTCCATGTCGTGACACCCAATATGTCACTCGTGGCGATAAGTTGTAACCAAATTATTTACTCAAGCTCTTAATCAGTTAAGCCCTTAAACCATACTTTCCAAGAGGCTTATAGGGACCATAATGGTCAATAAAAATCCAATATTTATATACATGCATGACCCATTCATGTCTTCCACTTTTCTAGGTCAGAAGCAAGAATATGACCTAAAACTCATGCAAGACTCTTAATTTGCATACAACTTTCTAGATCCATAAGATATAATAATCAAGGGACTAAGGAAAACCATAAAGTTGCAAACTTTATCACTTTAATCCATCCATAACTCAAATATGGACCAAAACGTACCAAATAACCTAGATCTAACAAGAGGACATCACCAAGAAGGGAACTTGAGAACTCACAGATGGTCCAGAAGATGCACATAAGAATGAAGATGGTTTGCATGTTCGATCTATGCACCAAACTTAATTCTTCTTCCTTTAAGATCACCAAAACATGCAAAATGAACTCTAAAAGCTTCAAGGAGGCCAGGGTTTGATCAAAGGTGTATTTAGGAGGTGATGAAGGTTGAGGGTGGAGGAAACCCTAGCCATCACTTCCTTTAAATAAGCCTAAGCCAGGAAACGTAGGGGTTTGTGCCAAGCCAACTATCACATAGTGACCACCATAGTTTCACGTCGTGACGTCTTAAATTAGGTATGCATCTCATGTGGGCCATGCCACGTCATGGCCATTCATAGACTTATACTTTACTTAAAATTCATACCATTAATCCCCTATTTGATCCCATTAATTCCTTAGCTAATCCATTATGGAAATAGGGTGTTACAAAAACTAAATAGATAATGAGAAGAAAATGATTGTAAACAAGATTTTAAAGGTACTTCTGTTTAGATTCAATTGTCATCTCGACTATTGTTCATTTCTTAGATTGTGCAATTGATTAAACTTTGTTATTCACTGATTCCTAAATTGACTAGTTTTTTCTTATTAGATTACCAATCCGTTAGTTTTATTAGATTCTTAAGTACGGTGATCAATTGAATTATTTATCCTAAAAAATGGTGTTTAGTACGGAATATGAAAAACTTGCTTAATTATTGAATTTTAGATAATAAAATTTGTTTTATATATGCGATTAATCATCATGTGTGTGTGTGTGTGTGTGTATATATATATATATATATATATATATATATATATATATATATATATATAAGTTATCGCTTTTAGTACTTAACCCTAGGTTTTGATTAAACATTAGTCATACAATATTACGGTTCATAAAATTTATGTGATTCAAGCATACAAATAAATGATGTTCGTCAACCTAAGTAATAATCAACAATAAAAAGTAAAATTAGTAGCTTTAACACATAAGGATTTTTATCAAACAAACATATATTATAAACAATTGATTAATTCGGAATCATTGAGTTCAATATATAGTTTAGAGGTTCATCTATTCTAAATGAAAGTAAATGGGGTTTAGCCTGTCATCAAGTTAGAAATACAACTGAAAATCATAAAAACTATGCTAGACGTGATTAGAATAACAAAATCGAATGATTCCACCGTATATCTTTGCTTGATTCCTTCGGATCTTGCTCCGATGATGATCTCTCTTCTTCATATTAGTTTTGGGATTTATTTTGATGCAATTCTTTGTATTCAAATTCTAGTCCCCTAAAAGTGAAAGTTTATCCGTATTTATAAGGTTTCCATCTTTTAAGGGTTCGCGCCACTAATGCTAATTTATCGCGTCGCTAAACCTTATCTTATTGGGTGTTCTCCAAGTTTAAGTTGACAAAGGTTATCAGTTCGTCATCGTTTTGGTGTCACTAAGAACATATTATCACACCATTAAGTTTAGAATTTCCACTTTTTTTCTTCAATTATTTTGTTCCATCTTCTTCTAAAACATAGAAATTTGGTTCATTTTTATATAAAAGCATCTTGAAAGCTACAAAACAAATTATAAGCTATATAAGTATCATTTCAGTCTTTTTAATACTTAAATGTCGCTAATACTAAGATGTCACTTAAAATATATGAATAAATTTGACAATATCAACTAATAACCACATTTTTATAGCTTATACGCTATATATAATTGCATCATGTAACTTAGATTTTACACGACATGTTCTTGCTAAATGGTGTCATGTTATTTAATCTTTACGTGTCGCGTTTATACCATCTTATTATTTCAACATTGTACATCCAGATGTGTTGTGCGATTCCTATATAATTAATGCATTACGTCTTTGTTGTTTCTTAATATAGGAACATACTTTAATGTTTATGTCAAACCCAATTAGGATTTTTTTTGATGTCTTGGTTGAGTATTTACACGTCGCATAAATCCACAATTACATATAACGTAATTGTGTCTACAATTTAGTACTTAGTTAAATTTCCAGTGTCAACCTTATCAACAATAATGTATTAAATCAATATATTATTTGAGATTTTATATTGTTTTGCCACTTTTGACTAAAATACCCTTTTTGGCATCATAAGAGTTTGAGGTATCTTATGGATCAGCCAAATCTGAACATGAGACAACGTCGATGGCTAGATGTGGTGAAGGATTATGATTGTGAGATCCTTTACCACCCAGGGAAGGCCAACGTTGTGGCCGACGCGCTTAGTCACAAGGTAGCACCGATTAGAGATGTTTGCCTAAGGATGATGGTAGTGAATCCATTGTTGGAGCAAATCTGTGAGGCACAGGTCGAGGGCCTGAAGGAGGAGCGTCGAAAGTGCGAGCGGATCATAGGCCAGGTGGCCTCGTTTGACTATTATTCTCGCGGATTGTTGACCCTGCATGGGAGGATATGGGTACCGAACTGGGGCGAGGTACGACAGATCTTGATGGAGGAGGCCCACAAGTCCAGGTTCTCCATCCATCCAGGAGCGACGAAGATGTATAAAGATCTTCGACCCGACTACTGGTGGCCCTGCATGAAGCGAGACGTCGCCTAGTACATTGAGAGGTGTTTGACCTACAGAAAGGTCAAGGCCGAGCACCAGAGGCCTCACGACATGACGCAACCGTTGGACATCCCCATGTGGAAATAGGAAGATATTACTATGGATTCCATCACAAAGCTTCCCAAGACAACACGTGGAGTGGATTCGATTTGGGTCATCGTGGATAGGTTGACCAAGAGTTCCCATTTCATACCGATCCAGGAGAGCATCTCGGCCAAGAAGTTGGTCGATATCTACATCCGAGAGGTAGTAGCTCGGAACGGAGTGCCTGTCTCAGTGATTTCGGACCGAGACATGCGGTTTACTTCCACATTCTGGAAGAAGTTTCACGACGATTTGGGTACTCGTCTGCACTTCAACATTGCTTTTCACCCGCAGAGTGGACCATCTAGGCTCTGGAGGATATGCTGCGGGCGTGTGTTTTAGACTTCAGAGGTAGTTGGGATACTTATCTTCCTTTGGCTGAGTTTCCCTATAATAACAGCTATCATGCGAGTATTGATCATCCTCCCTTTGAGATGTTGTATGGGAGGAAGTGTAGGACTTCGATATGCTAGGGTAAGGTTGGACAGAGGGTCATGGGTAGTACCAAAGTGGTACTCAAGACTACGGAGAGGATCCAGTAGGTGCGGAGCAGGCTTTAGACTGCTCAAAGTCGACAGAAAAGTTATGCCGACAAGCGTCGTTCGGACATGGAATTCCAGGTCGTGGATATGGTGCTCCTGAAGGCGTCACCTTGGAAAGGTGTCATCCGGTTTAGGAAGCGGGGCAAGTTGGGCCCCAGATACGTTGGACCTTTCAGGGTTGCAGCCCGGATGGGCAAGGTGGCGTATAGGCTGGACCTGCCAGCCGAACTCAACCAGATTCACAGTACTTTTCACGTCTCCCAATTACGGAAGTGTCTGGTGGAGGACTTGGCAGTGGTTCCTTTGGAGGATATTCATGTGGATGACAACCTGAACTATATCCAGCGGCCAATAGCTATCCTCGACAGGAAGTCGAAGGATCTGAGAAACAAGAGGGTGAAACTAGTGAAGGTACAATGACAGCACCGCTAGGGCTCGGAATGGACCTGGGAGCCGGAGGACGAGATGAGGGAGCACTACCCCGAGCTTTTTCCGGATTCAGCAGCAGGCTTCGAGGACGAAGTCTAAAATAAGTGGGGGGAGATTTGTAACACCTAGTTCCTGGTACATATTTAAATTCAAGTAATGTTATAATTTACACTGGGACTCAGCGAGTTGGAGGCCCAACTCATCGAGTAGAATCGACATTATGTAGGGGTTTTAGTGATCTACTTGACGAGTTGGGAGACCGACTCGACGAGTAGGAGCTGTTTGGACAAAACCCTAATGTTTAGGGTTTGCACCCTATTTGAACACTTTATGTCGTCCCAAACCAGCCTCCATCACCTTCCTAACTAAGAGAAACCCTAGATTGAAACCCTAAACCCTTATTAAGTGTTCTTGAGCCTTTTGGTGCCTTTTTGTGTGTGTTTGACGTTGGAGAAGAAGAAGGAAGCTTGGAAGTTCAAGTAGAAGCAAGGAGATCAAGAAGTTTTACTCCATTCTCAGCTCATTCAAGGTAAAAAGCTGGAACATTGACCTTCTATCTCTTAGATTTTGATTTTGGGCTATTTCTACCCTTTTTTATGAGTATAGAGAAGCAAAAATCAGATTTTGTAGGTATGCTTGAAGTTACACGTCGGATCTGGAACTATTGGGGGTTTTCATGGCATAAAGGTGCCAACTTTGTTGCCATAAACACCCCATGCATCTTGTAGACCTTCTTTTATGGCTTCTTAAGCCAAAGGCCCCATGCATGTACATCAAGTTTGTAGCTTTACGTATAAAATGGACCCTAGGAGGCCAGATCTATGGTTTTGATGCGTTAAGACCCATTTTATAATCGACTGTATAGTTTTGGTCAAAGATGGACTCGGCGAGTCGTTCATGGGACTAGGCGAGTCGTGGTGTATTCTCCACCAAATCCTTTCTGTTTATGGACCAAATGTTAAGATCGAAGGCTTTGCAGTTGTTTAGGTTCACTAGGGACCTGGAAATCATAGGACTCGACGAGTGGATGAACAGACTAGGCGAGTTCAAGGCAATGTCCCAACCACATGAAGACGGACTCAGCGAGTTCAACAGGAACTCGTCAAGTCATAGACTGAACACCCTCTTATGGATGAAGACGAACTCGGCGAGTTCAAGGACGAACTCGGTGAGTCGGTTGAAGATAGTCTGATGTGTTGTTGAAGGCGAACTCGTCGAGCTCTTGCTAGACTCGACGAGTAGGGACAAAATTATGGCATTCTGTGGATATGGGGACTCGATGAGTTGGCGGGCCAACTCGGCGAGTCGAGTCAACTAGATGTTGAATTTGACAAAAAGTTGACTTTGACCAAGGATTTGACTTGGATTTGAGTGACTCTTGTAAGGGTTATGAGTATGAATTGATAACTTGGAAAAGTTGTCGTGTAGGGATTGAGTAGTCGGGGAGAGTCGATTTTCACACTGAGGACAGTGCAGACATTACACGACATTGAGGTGAGTTACCCTTCAGTAGAAGTGGGTCTAAGGCACCAAGGCCGACCCACTAGTAGTTGATTACAGTTGAGATGATTTTATTTGTGATAATCGTCTGGTTGTTATTAATTGATGTGTTCCATGTGCAAGTATGATATGTTCTATGTGATAGTGGTAGCCAGAATGGCTTGACATGGGTAGGTCGGGCGCCCCAGAATTGCCCGACAGTATATATGTTTGTATGGTATGTGGTATGATGGGGAAACTCACTAAGCTTTGTGCTTACAGTTTTTAGTTATGGTTTCAGGTACCTCTTCAGCTACGGGGAAAGAGCCGGCAGGGTAGCATCGCATCGCACACACATGTTTTCCGCTTTGAGAACCCTGGGATTGTACTATGATATTTTACTGTTTGATGATATGGTTTTTGAGATTTGTGATTGTGACTTGATGTTTGAGATAATAACAATGATGTTTTCTGTAAACTATTTTCATAAGTAATATAATCAAGCCAAAAATTTTGGGTCTCGATTTTGGGATGTTACAAAATTTAAGTAATTCATTTTGTTTTTGGAATTTTCGATAATGCAGAGCGTTAATTTTGTGTTTTCTTTAAAAGGAATTTTCTAGGGTTTGTAAGTAGTTGATCAACGAAGCATTGACAACTAGTTTCTAATTTTACTCTTAAGTTTTCAACATACAACCTTCAATTTTGGATTCGAGGCAGATATTTACAAGTCCACCATTGATGGAACTAAGGTTCCACGTGGATCCCTCATTAATTTTATATAGAAATGGATTCAATTTCTTGAAAATGGAAGCAAATTTGAACAATGTAATTATACATTAATCGACTAAATAAGGTTGTGGGTGAAGAATACAATTTGAAGCCAACTGATGCTTTAACCACATGGGTAATTCTTGAACAAAAGCTCTTACTAAATTTTGATTGATAACAATCAGATTTTGATGTAATTTATGTCATTACAGGTAAGAAAAGACGCAACAATACATAAAATAGAGGAAAATTGAATACACCAAATTTCTTATGTAGGATTTCAAAAAATGTATCGTTTGGTTAACTTTTCTTTGAAAATTTAAAAAGTTTTTCTATAATGGAAACTTAGGCTGCTGTAAAAGCTGCACAACAGTGAAGAGATGTAGGGATTCCTAACCTTATTGCAGAACTTGAGGTAATACATGATATATTTTTACAAAAAAATCTAATGTTTTTTAGACTAACAAGTAACTTTCTTGCCACAAAAGTTGAGTTTCTAAGTCTTTATTATTTTTTTACTACTTCATGTATTTTAATTTAATCTCTGATATCCATATATATATATATATATATATATATATATATATATATATATATATATATATATATATATATATATATATATATATATATATATATATATATATATTATGGTTTCGAATAAATGACCCAACATTGTTGTTTCTTTTGGTTTTTTTTTTCTGGCATCAGATGTTAGCGGCAATGAATATATTAAAACAAAAGGCTTTTGTTAAACTAAATGGGAAACTTACAAGACTGTTTATGAGGAATTTTTGCATGTTGTCTATACCATTAGGGTTTTTGGAGTACAATATGTAAGCATATACATGCTATAACTGTTTGAAGTGTCACATTTTTCTCATGACTTTCACAGGCAAACCTAATAGCTCAAGGATTTATAGTAGAAATGTCTCGGTTTTATGTGGATTAAAAGATATATATAGTTTGACAATTCCATCAATATTTATCATATGAATAGTACGTTGCATATGTTTAATCCTCCTAATTACTACTTCTTTGGGTCTTAAGTATCCAATTTGTAATCTTTCCATAAAATGTCAATTTTGCCCCTTGGATCAACCATGATTTTCTGCGTTTTCTCAACACAAGAACTCAAATTCAATATCACCTAAAGTTGATGTATAAATTAAGAGTAAGGAAATATGGGATTTGGGTTCATAAAAGATACTTGATGGTAGGCATAATTGATTGTTGACCTTCTATTTTGATGTATGCTAGAAAGAATACATAAATTGCTACACTCTGATGCTCATTCAGATTAATGGTCATACTTTTTGTTGATATACCTATTTTATTTCATTACTCTCTAGTTCTATTTGATAGCTTTATAAGTCAATGAAAAGTTTGTTTCTTGACTATCACGGAGGATAAAAAAGAAATGGAGGGAGGGGTTTAATGTGACCTCTATGGGAGGCACAACTACACAACAAGATTAAACACAACTACACGGAAGGGGTAAAAGTCATACCATGTTATCCTTTTTTGTTGTTTAAACATCATTACTTTATAACATAATCTGTTTAAAGTTTCCATACCCATTTTCTTTTTTCGGTAAATGCAAGAGATAACAATAACTATATTATCTAAATACAAAGTAATTTTCACCAAGTGTGACACTGAGTAATCACATATATATGTATTTTTGACTAGGATAAATTGCATGTAAAAATGTTCTACTTTCAATTTTGATCGATTTATATTAATTTAAATGTGAATGGAATTTATTTCTTTTTTACCACTACTAGAAAATTAAATAAGGATTATCGACATAAACATGCTTTTTTACTTTTCGTTTTTAACTGTTTTTTGGATAGATTTTCCCTTAATGTTGAATAGTATGTTCCTAGTGAAGTTATGCATGAGCTTGAGTTTTCCTTAAAGTGGGCAATAGAATAGTATGTTCCTAGTGAAGTTATGCATGAGCTTGAGTTTTCCTTAAAGTGGGCAATACAAATAAGTTAACTTGAGAAATTTCCATATTGATTTTTCTTGGTGGTTGTAAATGTGTAAGTATGTTTTGATATAGGTGTCCAAGTACCATAGAAACCTTGAGGGAACCTCTCCTTTTTGAACTCCATTGATCTATTGTTTGTTAGTTGCATTTTTGTAAAGATTCTTTTGAGGGATTTGTCTATTTTTTTAGCGCATCCAACCCTGCAAAGCGGAGATTTTTCTTTAGTTTTCATATAATTTTAAATTAATGAAGTGGTTTTATTTTTAAGTAATTTTTATGTTTATTACTATATATATATATATATATATATATATATATATATATATATATATATATATATCATCAAATTCAATTATTTTTATTTAAAAATAAAAAGTGGAGTTGGCTTTTGACGAAGGAAAGAAAAATGGAAGAAATTATAACGTGACAGACAAAAAAATCAGGAAAAGAGCTCTAACTATGTTATCATTTTGATTAGTCTTGGTTTAATAGGTAGAAAGATGTCAAAAATACCATATAAATTTTATGTTATTATTTTGACATGTCAATCATGCCTTAAAAGTCATTTATGGCATTACAATGTTTAAGCCACATAAAACCACGTAAATATGCCTTTCGTGGAACCATAGGTAAAGAATATACCATATTCAGTCATATGATTATTTGAGGAAAATAAACATTCAATATTCAAACACTTTTGAATAAATGATAAACTATATATACATAACATAAATATATTTTCATTTAATTCATATTTAGATATAAGTACGATTTGTAATTCTTTTAAAAACAAAAAATATTCTGCTGCTTCTAGCTTGTCTTAAAAATAAAAATTACAGTATATATTATATTTTAACTAATACAAAAAATGAAAAATCCAAAACTCAAAATAAGTATTATTCAGTTGTTATAAAATATTCCCAAACATTAAGCTAGAAAACGTAATTTAACGAAAAGGAACATATTTAAATGTTTAAGTTTTATTGAAAGAGATTTAATATATTAAATGTGAAATTATATTTATTTATTATTTATTTTTGCTTTTTAGCATGGAATAATGAATATGGATGGTGTTTAAATTTACGGCTGGCACTAGGAGATCCGGGATCTTGGTGGTGGTCCCGGGTGCACTAAACTCCAACCGACGTGGCAACGTCTCATCAAATAGAGGGTAAATCAGTGAGGTTTTCCTTTTAGATGAAAAGGGACCAACATAGAAATGTAGGGTCAAGATCTCGCCTGCTCAGAGCATTTACCATCTCTGATGGAGTCCTGTCGCTTGTAAAAGGGAGACTACAGTGGAGTCTGGTACGCTACAACACACACAATTAAATGCTCCACACAGCCACAGGCCAGGCCTCCACCCCATTCAAAACATACAAGTGGCCTCCCACCCCTTTGATACCTTGTTCCTCTCAAACAAAATAAAATAAAAACACCACCTTCCTTTAAAATAAGACTTTTTTATATATATATACTAAAAGTGTTAAATAGTTCTGATAACAAATCTTTAATGAGAAATAAAATAGATTTCTATCTTTTATTTTTATTTATTTATATGAAATAATAACTTAAAATTTATAAATGATCTGTCATACTCATCTCTTTTGATTTTAACATGTCTTGGTTTAATAGATAGAAAGATAGATAAAAATATAATATATAAGATATTTGATTTATGTTCAATTTTTTTCATATACGTATATAAATCTTTTATTGACTAGTGTAACATGTAAGTTCTGATTTTGTTCAATAAAATTTACATGACATGTGTTACATGCTATCATTATTTTCTTATGGTGTCTAGATATCAAATTTTTTTTATATCAAATCAACAAATCTCCCCGTTTATTAAAATTACATAAATTTATATACATTTTATTGATGGAATAAATTAAAACAATATCATACATTGTCATATTTATATTTAAATATGAGATAGAGATCATGGATCCAATTAGACGTTATTCGATCATATTATAGAATCAGTTTATAGAGCGAAAATAAAATCAAATTTTTTACAATCTCAAACCATAGATCCAGCTAGACACTATTTTATCAATATTAATCAATCATCAAGTGTTAAAAGTATATATATATATATATATATATATATATATATATATATATATATATATATATATATATATATATATATATATATATATATATATATATATATATATATATATATATATATGATCACAATCAATATAGATTGTACTTTTTTTGTATCAAATCAACAAATCTCCTCGTTTATTAAAATTATACAAATTTATATAGATTTTATTGATGAAATAAAGTAAAGCGACATCATACATTGTCATTTAAATATGGGATAGAGGTCATGGATCCAATTAGATGTTATTCGATCATATTATAGAAAGAGTTTATGGAGTGAAAATGAAATCAATTTTTTACAATCTCAAACCATAGATCCAATTAGACGCTATTTTATCAATATTAATCAATAATAAAGTGTTGAAAGTATATATCATTGTAACGTATATGATCACAATCAATAATAATAATTTTTTTCAAATAATATTTGTTATGGGTTGAATTTTTATCTTCATTTTATCATCAATATCCTAAACTTACACTAACATCTTGACAACCCCAAGATCTTAGACTATTCAATATATTGAGAATGCCTTTGTATTTATTGTAATACCTTTTGCAGGTACAAAAGACTTAAATAAAAACGATAGATCAGGTCAAAGGGCATGTGGTTAAAGTATATTAATGTTGAAGTCATTCCTAAATATCAGGTCAAGCTAAGATCAAGGAAGATCCTAAGATTTCCGGATAGCTCGCTATGTATATGTATAAAAGCCTAATCAATCCATTTACACACATACATTCACTTCTACTCTCTCTTCTTCTCTAAACACTCTTAAGCACATATTCACTACATATTTAATCAGCTAACACTTTTAATCACTTGTATTTAATAATAATTCTAAAGGCGATGTGATTTTCGTCACCTCCTGATGTTTTATGCCGAAGATTCTAAAGATTTTCCTCATACATTTAGGTGTTCTTACATTTAATTTATTTGCATATTACCGATTGTTCTTATTACAACATTCGAACACTTTGTTTCAATCATTTATTGACATACATATAAGGATTTACAATAAACCCCAATATATCCAATGATTTCTTGGATCATTTTTTTTTGATAATCTTAAGATTAATCGCTTTATTCAACAATTTAACAACCTTACTATTATTTTTTGTCCTAACTCCTACAAATAGACATATCGACATATCTAAGTAGATCAATATTTTTCAATTAACTTTCTGAAATACTACTGTTTTATTCCTAGGATCTTGGTCTCGACCAAGAACTTAAGCATATTTAAGATCTTAAGCATTTCACAGTTTAACATTTTATTATAAATATAATACCACCCTTACTAAATTGTTTACAAAATTATATTATCAAATTTTGACTAACCGTGAGACAAGTGGTATTATTAAATTTTCTTTAAATTATTCAAAAAGGTTTTCTGTTATTCTTAGTCACTTACTCTTTCTTACACTAAAAATATATACTTTACCAAAACCCAGTTCTATCATCGCTCCATCTATTTTTGCTGGTGAAAACCTTCCTGCATTTCTTGTTATTAACCCACAGAGAAAGAGTGTCAAAGTTCGTAGAAGATATATCTTCACATCTTCACCAATCCAACATATAAGAAGAGTAATTTAAGAAAATTTGGTCATGGTCTCCAACACCAAAGTCATTTATATGTTGACCAGAACTGAACCACGTATCACCGAATATAGTGAAACCAACAAGATGTTTCTCGAAAGAATAGAGAAGCTAAGTTCGTACTCGAAAAGGCCTAT
Organism: Lactuca sativa; assembly: GCF_002870075.4. Taxonomy (NCBI): domain Eukaryota; kingdom Viridiplantae; phylum Streptophyta; class Magnoliopsida; order Asterales; family Asteraceae; genus Lactuca; species Lactuca sativa. The sequence goes on from NC_056626.2 coordinate 152,632,525, forward strand.
GGAAACTACACCAACTTTGCCTTCATTCTTGCAGCCAGAGACCTTGAACTTCAAAACCGGTACATCTTCATAATGCCAAGCCGAAGACTTCATCTTAAGGGAGACACCAATCTTCATAGATGATGAAACTCCAAGCACAAGATGTCCTACTTCCTAATATCTTAGAGGGATATTGAAACGACCCAAAAATCACGACTAAAAATTTCTTTTAAAACATTACTAAAACTGGATTTATAAAACGTATCATAAGTCAAACATAACTTTCGAGAATTAAATTCAAAACATAATATCATTATCAGAGTCAAACATTCCCAGGCTAACTGATTATGGTGTGTGCTCTGCAATCTTCCCGAGCTCCTCTTTCGAAAACCGAGTACCTGAAACCAAAACTGAAAACCGTAAGCACGAAGCTTAGTGAGCTCCCCCAATCTACCACATACTACACAAAAACATATAAATCACATATTGGGCCTTACCCACTGCATCGGACCGAAGTCCGGACTATCTGGGGCCTTGCCCCCTACATCGAACCGAAGTCCGAAGCTGACATCGGACCGAAGTCCGAAGCTAACTGACTGGGGCCTTGCCCCCTCCATCGGACCGAAGTCCGAAGCTAACTGTCTGGGACCTTGTCCCCTCCATCGGACCGAAGTCCGAAGCTAACTGTCTGGGACCTTGTCCCCTCCATCGGACCGAAGTCCGAAGCTAACTGAACACAGCATAACATAACATATCACTGGCATAAACTCGCATATACTGCATACTACATCGGACCGTAGCCCGGAACACATAACACATAATTCCTGTCTGAGCCACGAAGGCATCAAACATACTAGCTACTGTACCAGATCAACATCCGAAACTACTGCTAGCTAAACGGGCCGGCATTGTGGCCTTAGACCCGTTCCTACTGGAAGGAAACTCACCTGAACTGCTGAGCCCTGCTGATAAACCTCTGGCTGCTACTCGACAATCTCCTGAACCGCTGCTCCTCTGGCTCTCCGAGCTATCAATATACATATAACACTTAGTCTGACAGTCAACTAAGTCAACTCTGGTCACAGTCAACCTTCCAGGTCAACCCTACTCGCCGAGTCACCCTACTGACTCGCCGAGTTCATAAGTCCAGAGTCCTTCCACTCGCGACTCTACTCGCCGAGTCAGCCCCTGACTCGCCGAGTCTGCTGATTCCCGATTCCTGACCTGTCCAACTCACTGAGTCCTGGCTCGACTCGCTGACTCGAGACTTAACTCGAAGGGTTTGGGACCACTCGACCTGACTCGCCGAGTCTAAGAACAGACTCGCCGAGCACACGACAAACTTCATCCAACTCGACGAGCTGTTCATCCAACTCGCCGAGTTCAGCCCATCTTCATCCGACTCGACGAGCTGTTCATCCCACTCGTCGAGTTCCTCCTCATCTTCAAGCTACTCGCCGAGTCCACTCGAAGGACTCGTCGAGTCCACTAAGATCCACTTACATGCAGAGGACTTCCGAGTCATGCATGAGCTCCAAACTATAGATCTACCCTCCCCAAGCCTATTTCCCACGTAAAGTTGCAAACTTTACGTGTAGAGAGTGAGATCTAGGCAAAATACACCCATAGCTAGGGTTTAGGACCAAGAGACTCCAATTTCTACCCAATGGCTGATACTTTATGGGATTACATACCAAAATAAACATGGATCTGAGGTAGCAACCTCAGATCTGGACCTCAAGCTCAAGATTGGTCTTTAGCATGGCTTAAAAGCCCCAAAACTCATAACCAAGGAAAAATATGGAGGAGAGAAACGAATTGATACCTTCCAATGCTCTGAAATGCTTCCCAAACTTCAGATCCAAAGCCATTCCCTGATGCTTCAAGGATTCCCACTCCTTCTTCTTCCTTAAACCCACTCAAAAGTGGCTAGAAGCTTGAATGAACACAATGGGGGCTTAAGGTGCGGCGTTCTGGGTGCAAGAGGCTGTAAAGGAGCCCTAGGAAGAAGATTAAGATGCTTAAATAGGCTCCAAGCCTCGGATTTAGGGTTTTCCTCGCACAGACCAGACTCGCCGAGTCCACTTGGCCGACTCGTCGAGTTGGTCACTTTCTTATCGACCCGGATCCCGCTCCGACTCGCCGAGTCCTTCCTTTGACTCGTCGAGTCCCTCTTAAATTTAGGGTTTCCTTTACTTTCTTGGCTTTCAAAATCTTGGGTCTTACAGATATTCAACATCCCAACAAATACCCAAGACACAAGAATAAGTCCAGTTATAGAAAAAGAACTCAGGTAATTGAGAGACATGATCTCAAGTGTCACAAGCATGATTCAACCTAGACGTGATGTGTCACTTGCCAACCAAAGGGTATCAAGATTTGTAACCCCTATTTGTGACATTGAATTTCTAGACGCCCATCATAAAGATGTATGATGGGATAATGGATCCTAAGAGCATGCCCCCCAATATAGAGAACACATGGAGATTGTTCTAATTCCCCAAAATCTTAAGGATGCTTGTCTATGCAAGGGTTTTGGTTTAACCCTTATAGGATCTACATTAATGTGGCTTCTAAACATTCCTTGTTACTACATCAATTCTTTATACCATCTTATTAACTTGTTTAATAATAAATCTTCTTATAGTATAACTTTTGAGAAACTAACATGTAACCTTTACAAAGTAACCCAAGGCAATGATGAGCCCTTGAGAGATTATGTTAGCTAGTTCAGGAATGAAGTCCTAGATATTCCACATCTATATGTTGCAACAGCCGTAGAAGACTTCAAAATGGGGCTAATGAAAGATTCTGCTTTTTATGAGGATATTTTCATGAACCCATGCAAAAAGTTGGACAAAATAAAAAATAGAGCCCTAAGATTATTAACAGATCTTACAATAATACTAACAGGAAGAACGAATCTTCCTCCCAAAATTATTACAAAGATAAACCCTACTTAAGTCCTGAGAATCATCGGGTTAATGCTCTGGAGGATAAAGAATATCCTAAGATATTTGACTAATTTCTGTTAATATTTTAGGTTTGCTCTATAAGTACAGGATCTTAAGGACAAGGTAAGATGACCCAAGAAAAAAGACAAAGCATCAGGATGGATGGATAAGTGTTATGTTTACCATAGAGATTTTGGACATCTTACCGAAGATTGATTTTACCTTAGAAAGGAAATCAACTACCTATTGAGCAAAGGACACTTAAAGGATCTCTTGGGTAAGAAAGAGAAGATCAACCAGAAATCCTAAGATTTAGAAATTCTTTCCCAAAGAATAACATCTCCACCCTCATAACCTAAGGATATTAACTTTATTTCTAGTGGCTCTAACATCCGTGAAACTTCTTATTCTACAACCAAAAGACATGCAAAGAGTGTTGGATTAATGTCTAAGTCCATAACTATATTTGGTATGTACTTGACCCGACCCGGCATGGTCCATTTGGGTTGCACTTCACCGACACAAATTATATGGATAGTCTTTTGAGAATAGTATATTTATGATTTATATTAATATATTATAAGTTCTAATATATTAATATGGAATCATATTATTTAATTAGTATTGATCAAGAATTAATTTATAATTAATTAAGTGATCAAAATGAACTAATTAAATATGGACTCTTATATATATGGAATGGGCCAAGTTCATTTAGGTTGGGCTAAGCTTTCATGGATAGTCCATGGAGTGTTCAATCCATGGATCATATGAAATGAAAGGTCATGGGTTTAACCCTAGTCTCCATACTATATAAAGATGTCCTTGGTTGGTGAAATTGGCACTAGTGTGGGTACACTAAGAAGGGCTAGCCGATTTCACTAGAGAGAACCAAGTATTCATATTCTCTAAAGTCTTTCAAGGTGTTTTGGTGATTTGTGATTCCACTTGAGGCTTCCACACTATTGGGGCTAAGCTCTTAAAGCTTGAAGACACCAAGCTACATCAAAAAGGTATGTCATCTAACTAGTACTTCGTAGTATAGGTGCTTCATAAAATGCTAGTTAGGATTAAAGCCTTGGAAAGTTCTTATTTGCATGTATAATAGAGAAAACATAGATCCAAGGTTTATAGGGTTGCATGTACACCATAGGAGTGTTAGAATGCTCGAAACCCAACAGTGGTATCAGAGCCAGGTTTGTTTTCAATTATACTTGATGCAAATTGCTGAAAAAATCGAATTTCGGGCATTCTGGGCACTGGGCTCGCTGAGTCCACTGATGAACTCGCCGAGTCCAAGGAAAAATGCATCCAACTCACCGAGTTTGTTCGTGCACTCGACGAGTTGGACCCCCAGACAACATATATTCGACTGTTTTGGCTGGAATTGGACTAGAAACATTACCCTAAGCTGTTTTTGGACTTATAAACTTATTTTTGATGTGGTAATGTTCATACTAATCCAATTTCAAAGATAATTGTCAATAGATTCATGTTTTGTATTAGTTTAGTGATTAGGTTAATTACATGAAAAAGTTTGATGTGAATTATCTTTGTTCATATGAGTTGCTTAGATTAATAGAAAAGTTAATTGAATAGTTGTTTTCAATCTATTTTAATCTAAAAGTTGATTCTAAAATGTGCTTGTGTAACTTGTCCTCAAGTTACATGAAAAGTAATATTTAAGTTTCTTAAAAATCATAAAAAATTGTCATAGGTTACAAAAATGAAGAGTCTTGTTCTCATTAAATGATTTTATGACTTCATAACTTGTCCTCAAGTTGTGGAGGTTCAATAGTCTCTTCATTAAATAAAATATGTGTAACCTTAGTTAACTCATAAAACTTCCATAAGTTATGAATTATGAAGAGTCACTTTCTTAATTAGTTTAAAGTCTTCATAACTTGTCCTCAAGTTATGGAACTTGAAGTGTTTTTAATTAAAACTACTTTAAACACATAAGTTATGGAATAGATTAGTTTTAAATAGTTTCAAAACTTGCCCTCAAGTTTTGGAATTTGAAAAAGTTTTCTCTTATGAATACTTTAATTCCAAGTTAAGCCCTTAGAATTTTAAAGAGTTAAAATTCAACCCTTATACTTTATAATATTATAAGTTAATAATATTTATATATGTATAAGAGCAAGTCAGTCTTACCGTTAGTAGGCCTCATTCACGATGCCGATCTATAAGGGGGGTATAAGGTTACTGCCTATAAAATGGCAGTTTAATGGGTGTCCACTCTCACCCACCGCTTCCTTGACCGGTGGAGGGTCGTTAGCCGAACGGGTAGGACAAGGACTAGAATTCTCCCTTCATTAAAAGTATTAATGATAAATACTAAGTAACTAAACCATTTATAAATACCCAATCTTAGTTACTTAGGAAAATGTGAATAAGGTGCTAATCCATGAAATTACACTTTGCACTTTGTTTAAGTCGGTTAGTGGAGCGTGTGTAGTTAACCGACACACTAACTCGTATTTAACAAGGTAGGAAAAGGGTAACTTAATGTTTATCATAGTATCAATGGAGCGTGTGTGGTTAACCGTCACATCGATTGAGGGGTAAACACTTAAGGGTACCAAGTAATTTGCATGGTTACTTCACACCTTGTTTTGTGATCCTCGACATCCCAGTCACAAAACCTGAAGGGCACACTCGAGATTGAAACATGCCATTGAAAAGTTCAATGAATCTCAAAAGATCTAGGAGTTTCAAATCCAATTAAAACCTAATAATACATTTCGTATATCTTGGTGGAAATTGGTGAATCGTCATTCACCTACCTTCAAATATTTTATATCTTGGATTACGACATCCCTCTTCTAAGTTATAAAATAGTTTGTTGGGTCCTAGCCTTAATATTTCATATTGGGTGTCATATTAAGGACTTTAGATCAACTATCTTGAATATCTCCCAAAAGATGTCTGGTTTAGACATTTATGATCTTCCCAAATCTCTTGAAACAAGCTTTCCTAAATGAAGATGATGTCCCATGGAAATCATACTTCTTTCACCTCCTCCGATTATTCTCCCTAACCCACAAGTTCTTGAAAAGTTTAAGGTCACTCAAGCCCTATTGGAAAGTAAAGGTCTATGTGTGGTCACATCTTGGAGATGTAGTCACATATTGACAAGTCGGGAGAGTTGGGTGTCAAAGTCTTGAGAAAGTTGGTGGCTCAATCACTTTCTAAGTCACATAGTGAGTTCCTTTGGGACACCTATGAAATAGACTATGACAAGACCCTTAATGATCTTATCTATTTGCTAAGATCAACTTCCTAAAACTTTATGGACATTGACAATGATGACATTGGATATCCAGTAAAGCTCTCTCTTCCCAATGGAAAGGGATCAACCATAGTCAAATCGGTTGACCAAATGGTAAAGAGAGAGGCTAAGTCTGAGATAGTCCCATTATCAAGGGTCCATTGCCAAAGGAAGGGGCATTGGTTGCGAAGCTGCCAAATTTACCTGAAAGATCATAAGGCTGGTAAAGTCAATAAGTTTGACTCTACTTCAGGTAAAGTCCACTATCTAAATCTGTTAAGTTTCTATTCTGAGATTCTTGATACATGATATGACTGGGTCACACGTTGATGTTTTAAGAATCAACGAAAAGTAAAGAAACTTAAAGAAAGAATATTCTGAATCTGATCGTGTAGATGGATTTCTATCACATAGTTTGAAGATCGGATTCTTGAGCTACTTCTTAGGAGTTATGATATATTGCTTAGGAACAGATAACAACATAGTTTTCTTGCTCTTTTGCATTGTAAGGGTAGTTTTTCTGTAAAGTTTTAAAATAAAAGGAAAATTTTTAATTTTATTTATTTTAAAATATCCTTACAATGGCATTTGTGGAAAAGAAGTGTTGTTTATATGATTCCATTGATAGCAATATTTGAAATATGAATTTGATTCTTTCATTTGTGGTAGTGTCTAAATTTACCAAATAGTGAAAGATACTCATCACCCAAGTTTCAGTTGGATAGAAACTTGGAATCATGCAAGTTGTATAGTATGATGAATGAGAACTTTCAAGCATTTGAAAATTAAGACTAACTACTTGTTCACATGGATGTGTGAGTCAAGTGAAGGACTAAGGGATCAAGTACACTTTCTTGTGCACTTATCAAATTCCACCACAAAAGATGGATAAGACTATTCGTCATGATTTACTAAGGTTTAGTAAATATGATTATACTTACAAGCTTAAGTATAATTCTGAAACATTGAAAAAATTTCAATGTATGACAGAGCGAATAAGAAGAATCAAATTAGGCAGAAGGATAAAAGTTTCTCAAATCTGAAAAGACGGGAGAGTACTTTAGTATCATGTTATATGATCATCTTAATGATTAAGAGACCTTATCACAGTTCATCCTCTAAGTGCATTCTGATAGCTAAGAAGAGGAGCTATGAATTGTTGAAGTGGTCAAACCAAGAAGATGAGTCATACTTCGTTCCAAAACAATTCTTAGAGTCATACTCCAAGATTGTAACTTGAGTGACATATCTTAAAGAAGGTTTATTAACACTATTCAAATGTAAGAGTAAAAGTTTATCTACTCTTGTACATTTGAAATTGGTAAGTTGTGATGTTTTGGATAAAATAGAGACCAACTTAGACCAATTGTGTGAAGTGTTTGTCTTGATAAAGAATCCGCACTATCCCTTGAATATTTGACAAGTGAGTCTTATATGTCAAGAGGACAGTGGGAGTCTTAAAGTTCTTGAAAGTCTCAAGAACTAATCAAGCATAAAACCTGAGGTTCTTGACTAGCACACGACTTGAGGTTTATAACCTATCGTGTTGACATTTCTGTGCCCATTACAATTAAAGTTGGCTTTGCATATGAGTTCTTAGAGTCCTCAATTGGTTGCACAGCTACTTGGAAGCTATGGCAGGCCCTTGTGTTGCCAAATGGCAAGAACTTAAGATTGCACAAGTTCAATCCATATGAGTTTGGATTTGTCACTAACCTTGTCTTGTGATTATGGTTTTGACAAATTCATATGGGTAGGAACTTATACACCATAAAAATCTAAGTGTCATAAGGTTTCTCTCCGATTCATGAAAATGATGGTGAGGAAACACTTCCACTAAGTAAATTTGTAAGCAGATAGTAATCTTTGCATTCTCAAAGTTGTTAGTAGGCACACTAACATGGACTTATGAGAAATAGCAAAGGTCTAACCAATTGAGACTATGATTACGACATTCCTTTTCATAGTTCTGAAATTGTTTAGACACACCTGTGAGCTATCTAAGAAAAGGTGTATGATTTTGATAAAGTCTTATCAAAGCAATCTAGTATCAGAAATCTGAACTTTGGTAAAAAATTCAATAGCTGATTTCTGAGTACATGTCAAAGCTAGTGGGAGCATAAGTGTTATGCTAATAATCATCATGTTAGTGGGAGCATGATAATTATGATAAAGGTTGCAAGTTAGCAATGTTAATTATAGAAAACAAAAAGTCTCAATTGGGAAAAAGTTGTTTTGCTATAATTAAGGGAGAGGAAATTATACTTCATCTCAAATCTAAAAGCTTAGATTGAGGTCTTAATCGTATTTAGTCAAGAATATATATGAATTTCATGTTGGAATGGCTCAACATAAGGAAATTCTATATATGGGTTCATTATTTGCATTCTAAAATTCGATTATGATTATGACATCCCTTTTCATAATATGAATTATGAGAACTTGGCAAATAGAAATGGAAATATTATAGCAAAAGACTGGTTTAGTCTTTATGTGAGACATCATGAATCGTGTCCTATATGCTTCGGATATAGGATCGATTACATGTGCTATATTCATCCTTTCTAATATTTTCCAAATGCCTGGGGCATTAAGAAGGGAAAAGGTCTAGAATTGGATATGACTAAAATGATTAAGCAATTGTTGAGGACAATCTAAGGTTTACCAAAGATTGGTTGCTCAAGGAAAGTTGGAAGTATAGTATTAATTCTGGAAGGACCATATTGACCTAATCTGTAAGGAGGCAACTCTTGTTCAGAAGTGATAGTCAAAATGGAATATGCAAATGCTTCAAAGTTAGAAAGTATTCAATCTGTATGATTAGGAAACTTAATGCAAGAAGGATGTTTCCAAGGAGTTGATCTCCTTTTGTAATACTCTGTAATTATTGTTGTCAAGTCTTTGTGAATTTGTGCATAATCATTACAAGAGGATCAATGCATATAAGTTTAGAATCTAACAGATTTCAGTAAATGACATGAATTTGGAATTCTTGCATTTGCAATAAGGAATTGGGACTGTGAAATGAGAATCATTGGAGTTATGTTCAATCGATCGGGTTCACAAAGCAAGGATCATAGACAAACATAGAGTGCATACTTGGTGTATGGCAAAGCTATTGTTTAAGAAAAACATAGTGTACATGCTTGGAGCATGGGACAACTAGTGTTTTTAATTCAAGTATAAAGTTGATAAAACCGAAACAATGAATAATGAGTAATCAGTATGGTGATAAATAAAAGTGTTTATTTATATTCATAGGGTTTGATACCATATTTGATTCATTTATTCTTGTGTTTCACTTTGCATGTTTTGACTTCCAGAATAAACTAGGTTATTCTTCTGGAATGACTAAGTTATTCAAACCATCCACAGTTGGTCATATGCTGGAAGTAGATATGAATCAAGATTATCATGGGTTGGCTTGTAGAGGTCCAAGTTGGTGGACAAAGTTGTGCTACAACACTCATAAGTGCTCATAAGTTCTGAGTATTGGATTTAACCCACGCTCATTTGAATCACTTCATGGATTTTATCATGAGTGATCATGAGACGATAATATCTTATATTCTTCAAACCTAGAGATATGAGTTGTTACTATGAGTTGATAGTACATTGATTGCACGAAAACGCATTGGTAACTCGATGTTATAACACGCGCCTTTGTGTATGATTCAACAAGTAGTAGAACAAGCCATATGAGTGAAATTTTATCCATTCCTTTTACCTTCGGGATAAAAGCGATATCTGTGAGCGCCTCGATGATTTAATGATGACACATCTGAGTGCTTGGCCACGCCAGGACTGATTTGATTTGTTCAATCAGTCAGTCATCATGAATCAGAAATCGGGAAACAACAAATGGACAGAGAGAATGATTATAATCCATTTCTTAGTCCATATGATATCTAGAATGGAGGAATATATGATCCCTTATCTAATGGACAAGTTCATCGCAAGGTTAGAGTTCGACATCGGCTTTAAGAGCTACGATTGCCAGTTAGGTTTTGAAGTCATACTCAATAATAGTTTTAGACTTATCCAAGTGGGAGACTGTTGGATTAATGTCTAAGTCCATAACTATATTTGGTATGTACTTGACCCGACCCGGCATGGTCCATTTGGGTTGCACTTCACCGACACAAATTATATGGATAGTCTTTTGAGAATAGTATATTTATGATTTATATTAATATATTATAAGTTCTAATATATTAATATGGAATCATATTATTTAATTAGTATTGATCAAGAATTAATTTATAATTAATTAAGTGATCAAAATGAACTAATTAAATATGGACTCTTATATATATGGAATGGGCCAAGTTCATTTAGGTTGGGCTAAGCTTTCATGGATAGTCCATGGAGTGTTCAATCCATGGATCATATGAAATGAAAGGTCATGGGTTTAACCCTAGTCTCCATACTATATAAAGATGTCCTTGGTTGGTGAAATTGGCACTAGTGTGGGTACACTAAGAAGGGCTAGCCGATTTCACTAGAGAGAACCAAGTATTCATATTCTCTAAAGTCTTTCAAGGTGTTTTGGTGATTTGTGATTCCACTTGAGGCTTCCACACTATTGGGGCTAAGCTCTTAAAGCTTGAAGACACCAAGCTACATCAAAAAGGTATGTCATCTAACTAGTACTTCGTAGTATAGGTGCTTCATAAAATGCTAGTTAGGATTAAAGCCTTGGAAAGTTCTTATTTGCATGTATAATAGAGAAAACATAGATCCAAGGTTTATAGGGTTGCATGTACACCAAAGGAGTATTAGAATGCTCGAAACCCAACAAAGAGTTCCAAGATGGAAAAGGAATAAAGGCCAATAAATAATGATTTATTTACCTATAAAAGGAGATATTCTTTGACGAAGATGACAGAGAGGACATGCTAAATCCGCACCATAATGGTCTACTCATAACTCTGTATGTGTCTAATCATTTCTTTTGAATAATCGTGATAGATGGTGGCAGTTTAGTCAACATGATTCTTTTTGAGACACTCAACAAGATGTATATCCCAAATTTTGAGATAGTCCAAATAGTTTTTGTTATACTAGGATTCAGTGGAAAGACTAAGAACTCCATTGGAGAAATCAAGCTACTAATATATATATATATATATATATATATATATATATATATATATATATATAGAGAGAGAGAGAGAGAGAGAAAGAGAGAGAGAGAGAGAGAGAGAGAGAGTTAATTCTATTCAACCATTTTGTGTTGCCGATTCTTCGTCTTACTATAATATTAGCTTTGGAAGGCCTTGGATCCATGATATAAAGGTTATCCTGTCAATTTACCATCAATTCATGAAGATGTCAACAACACGGGAAGTGGTCAAGGTCAATAGTGACCAACAAGAAGCCAATAATCATTATACCACTTCAATGAAAAACTCAGTTGTATCCAATAAGACATATCAACTAGAGAAGAAGGGATGAGATGTTCTAGAAGCCAAATAGAGTAAATTTAAAGAAGTATTACTAACTCGTAAAGATCATGATATTAAAGTGCTGCTGGGTGCTGATCTTGACCAAAATCTTGAGCGAGATCTTATTACGTTCCTGAAAAACAGAAAATCAACCTTTGCTTGGAAACATGAGGATATGACATGTATATCGAAAGATATAAAAACTCACAAATTAAACACTGACCCAAATTTTAGGCCAATCGATCAAAAGGGAAGAAATTTTGCACTTAAAAGAAACTTGATCATCCAATGCTAGTTAGGATTAAAGCCTTGAAAAGTTCTTATTTGCGTGTATAATAGAGAAAACATAGATCCAAGGTTTATAGGGTTGCATGTACACCAAAGGAGTATTAGAATGCTCGAAACCCAACAAAGAGTTCCAAGATGGAAAAGGAATAAAGGCCAATAAATAATGATTTATTTACCTATAAAAGGAGATATTCTTTGACGAAGATGACAGAGAGGACATGCTAAATCCGCACCATAATGGTCTACTCATAACTCTGTATGTGTCTAATCATTTCTTTTGAATAATCGTGATAGATGGTGGCAGTTTAGTCAACATGATTCTTTTTGAGACACTCAATAAGATGTATATCCCAAATTTTGAGATAGTCCAAATAGTTTTTGTTATAATAGGATTCGGTGGAAAGACTAAGAACTCCATTGGAGAAATCAAGCTACTAATATATATATATATATATATATATATATATATATATATATATATATATAGAGAGAGAGAGAGAGAGAGAGAGAAAGAGAGAGAGAGAGAGAGAGAGTTAATTCTATTCAACCATTTTGTGTTGCCGATTCTTCGTCTTACTATAATATTAGATTTGGAAGGCCTTGGATCCATGATATAAAGGTTATCCTCTCAATTTACCATCAATTCATGAAGATGTCAACAACACGGGAAGTGGTCAAGGTCAATAGTGACCAACAAGAAGCCAATAATCATTATACCACTTCAATGAAAAACTCAGTTGTATCCAATAAGACATATCAACTAGAGAAGAAGGGATGAGATGTTCTAGAAGCCAAATAGAGTAAATTTAAAGAAGTATTACTAACTCGTAAAGATCATGATATTAAAGTGCTGCTGGGTGCTGATCTTGACCAAAATCTTGAGCGAGATCTTATTACGTTCCTGAAAAACAGAAAATCAACCTTTGCTTGGAAACATGAGGATATGACATGTATATCTAAAGATATAAAAACTCACAAATTAAACACTGACCCAAATTTTAGGCCAATCGATCAAAAGGGAAGAAATTTTGCACCTAAAAGAAACTTGATCATCCAATAATATGTTGAAAGATTGCTCAAGACCAAGTTGGTCAGGAAAACCCGTTCCAGGTATGAGTCAAAATTTAGATATTAATTTTATTTTGAGGTGGTCACAGCATGGTGGAGCTTCACCACGGCGTGGATATAACTTTTTGGGCCCGTTTAAATGACCTGCCACCGGGTAGCCATAGGTGCAACAACGTAGCAGTTTTAATGAGAAACCCCAATCCTTGGGCTTTGGGACTTATTTGAAGAACATTAAGGCTAGGGTTTTGTGATCATTCACCCTCCATAACCATCTTAAGCTTAGAAATCCTAACTCTAGCCTCCATTGCTCTTGTAAACTCGTTCTTGGTGTTTTGGTGATCCTTAAAGGAAAAGGAAGCCCTTGGCATGGTAGTCTACCGTGCTAGCAACATCTTCTTCAGTTAGCACATATTTTAGACCGTGGTGAGTGTACAATAATCCAATATTTTCTTTGCAAAGTTGTTATATCTTTAGATTTTGTCCTTTTCTTATTCTCTTGATGGGATTGAGTTGTGAGATTTCATAAAAGTTTCAACTTTATGAATCTCCAGGACATTTGGAGTATTTGGTTCTTTGGATTTGGATTAGTAATGAGTTTCGGTGTCATGAATGGATTCTTGGCCATTAACCCTTATTGTTGACCTAATAGGAGCCCAAGACATGCATGTATAGAAATCATGGATTTTTATGTCATTTATGGTGCTATAAACCTTTCTAGAAATGTTGAACTAGGGATCTTCAAGATTAAGTTCTTATTGATTTAAGTCAAGTTGTGTTTTACCCCCTTTTTGAACTAGGAGTGATATATTTATCTCTTGTAAAGTCTAAAGGGATAAAGTTGGAAACTTTATCCATTTAGACCATAGAATGGACTATATATGAGCTTTAGAGCCCATAGAATCGAAGAAAACAACTTAACCCATTAAGTTGTTTGGAACCTAGTGCCAACATCGTGGCCTTAGGATGCCACGACATGGAAACTGGGCTATGACTTGTATGTTCTGTTGTTTCACTGCCACGATGTGGCTTGGGATGGCCATAACATGGAGACCATATGGAGGTTGACTTTTGATGTTGACTTTGACCAATTTTGACTTTAGGTCGTTTGGGGTATTTTGAGTAGCGGATTGAGGCTTGGTATTTGTTTGTGATATAGTTGATTTGTAGAGTCAGTGAACTGTTCAACTATCTTTCATATTGTGAGGTGATTTTTCCTCACTGTACTTGTGGGTCGAAGGCACCAATGCCGACCCACTAGGTTATGTATCCTGGTACATAGGATGATGTTATCCTGGTTATATGTTTGACTGGTAGATCTGTAGGATTAATTGTACTTGTTGGCTATATGTTTATGTTTTCTGTTACATATGTCGACATATTGTGGTTGGGTTGAGGTGGTCTTTCTTTGTGTTAAAAGCCAAGATACCCGGGGTGGTTAGGGTAGGCTATAGGCCCTACGAGGTGGTCCAGTTAGGTCGAAGGCCTGGAAAGCAATCCAAATAGGTTGTAGGCCTTGTGAGGCTGTCCAATCATGCTGAAGGCTCATGCATGCATGCTTTTATCTGTTGGTGGCGTGGAGTACCTTGGGGGAACTCATTAAGCTTTTGCTTAAGGTTTGATTTTAAGGTTTCATGTACTTCAGAGGACATGGGCTAGGCGAAGGCTTGATCTTACACATCATCCAATATTTTTATGTGATTTATGATACTCTGATTCATGACTGTGACTTTTGGAAACTTTGTTTTGTAAAATTTATGGATTTTGGAAGGGTTTTGAAAATGAAAATTTTCCATGATTTTTAGGATGTTACAAGTTAGTATTAGAGCCCTGGGTTGAGAGAATTGGATGAACACTTGTGTGATTCCAGACTCAAACTAAGTATATACAAAATGTTTTCCAAAATTTAACCATAAAAGAACTAACAAGGAGGATGCGATGTGTACAATCAACCAAAGCCAATGAAAGTGATTCCCCAAGATACCCATAGTTGTTCTATATATTGATAGAAATGAATGCTAGTATGCAGGCTAAGGATCTTCAGGAATTGCATGATGTATGATGCCCGATAGCCTAGGAGAATTTCTTGTTATACTATATGGAACTGACATTATTACTATAGTTGCTTACTGTATGCATTATAGTTGTACATAACCAAGATTCTATATCATGAGAACGTTTTATTTAGCTTTATTTCATGTCCCTTGTCTGGTTGTAGACTTAGGATAGAATCATGTATTCAACTGTCTATTGAATCTAGTGTTATGTATAATTAGCATACACGAGCGGCTGCAAGATTAGTGGATGTTTCATGAGTAAGAATAGGTTATAGTAGGATAGCTTAAGAGATGATTAGCCATTCTTGAGGGAGTAAGTGTAGGATCTATATTTATCCTAGTTGTTGGGCTTTGTAACTGAGTGGTCTGTGATAATCCCTTGAGACAAATACGGGTAACTATAAAAGGTAGTATGGGTATGTACTACTGAAATCATAGGACCAATACATGTATCAAGGAAGTCCAGAACCCCGAGGGTTGAGTAGTCTTTAAATGATATTGTATTTTGGATTATGAATCTTTTTATGATGTTTTCTCAATTTCTTTTAAGTATGCAGATCACTAGGGGACCAGGATCAGGAGTAGGCAGCCCGACGAGGCCAAGATTGACGGATGATGGCATTCGGGAGAGGATCATCACTCAGGTGAACACGAAAATTAATGAGGAGATCCCAAAGGTTTTTGGATCTATTAAGACCACGATGATTGAGCTTTTTGATGAGCGATACGCCGTCGTGATCAAGGCTGCTGCTACTGCAACTACCGTAGTTGTTGCTGTTGTAGGGGTTCAAGGGAGGTGGTCATTCCAGTATCAGGAATTCAATAATACAAAGCCCTAGGAGTTTGACATGGTCAAGGTCTCGATCGTGGATATGGGGTGTATTTCTAACATGGAGGGCTGCTTCTTCACTTGATCCTATCTGGAGGAATGGAAGGTCAGGTGCGCCCTCAACCTTCTTTGTCTGTGCACGAAGGACTGGTAGAACCTGATGACCAGTTGTTATACTCCTAAGCTAAGGATATTTGTTACTTGGGGGCAGTTCTTGGAGTTGTTTCACACTGAGTATGTTTCCGTTGTGGAGATAGAGAGGTTGGCTTAGGAGTATCTATGTTTGAGGCAAACAATAGAGTCGGTGACGGAGATCACCAACATGTTTACTAAGAGAGCTCTTTTCTACCCTTCCATTTAGGAATTTGTGTCTACCTAAAGACACCATACCCCATTCGATCTTCAGGATGCCGTGCAGAGGCGGGATATTGAGATCAAGACCCAGACAAGGGAGCACATATAGGCTCCAGTTCAGTCACAACCAACAAAAAAAGCAGTTCAATCCCGCTGATTCACGATATGGAGGACATAGGGTTCACACTTGTGGCAAGTATGGGAAGGCGCATGAGGGCGCATGCCGATTATCTACTGGGTGCCATTGTGTAGCAAAGAGGGGCATTTTGCAAGGGATTGTCGTCAGTAGCTTCCTCCATTGAGTAACCATATTTGTTATTATTATGATCAAGTGGTCCATGTGAATGCCTAGTGTCCTTTGCTTGCTACTAGGCCTGTGAAGGCACCTGCCTCAACTACTTTGAGGATTATAGATGGATTTCATGGGAGAGTTGAGGCCCTGTGTAACACTAGCCAAAATAGGTCAATAACAATCACATGTGATTATGCTAATCATGTAATGTGATAAATGTACTATGTATTTCATGATAAATTCTTATACAAATATTAACTTTCTTTATGATACAACTCAAAGTATACGTCCATACGATTCTAAAAATATAGAGAATGTCTGAATCTGACTTCGCGTGAAGAAGTTATGATAAACCGAACACTATAAATCTCTATAGTAAGAGAAATTTAAAATATAATTAGAATTAGATATTAAAATCTAAAAGATAGTTGTAGTTCTTGTAAATACCTACGCGTGCATATAAAGAACGTCAAAAACGGAGTTCGTATGTGAAAGTTACGACCTTCCGAAGATTCAGCTGTCAGAAACCCTAATTTGACTGAGATCACGACGTGAGCACAGGACTCACGACGTGAGAAGTCATTTATACATATCTCGGAATCTAGAAGGTGTGTGATGAGGCTACGAGGGGATAAGATCCAAACTCACGACGTGAGCGAAGATATCTCACGACGTGAGGTGTCACATGGCCACCTTCCGAAGCTAGGGATGGAAATGGCAAGTCTACGGGATGAACATGCAGGTCTCACGACGTGAGGTTCTAAAATTCTTACTATAAATAGCAGGTCCGATTTCAACCATTCTTACACCTAAACTTCTTCCCTTTATCTCCTTTGCTGAGGCCCTCTTGGATTCCAAGCCCCAACAACCTTATACGCTGACCGTTTCTGCTTAGATTACATAAAATCACGCTACCAGGGTGCGTTTCACAGCCCCACTTTCTAATATTTTCGGGGGAAAACGCATGCTAAATATTGTATATACGTTACTATTACGTCTATATGATAGTATATTAGTATCAACATAAATAGTTATAATAACCGAGATTTAGTTGTTCTAAATATAATATTTTAAATATATACAACTATTATCAACCTGTCGGCATGTTATTTTACTAATGCAGATCTTAAGTTATGCTTAGGATTTTATATATATATATATATATATATATATATATATATATATATATATATATATATATATATGTTATGTGTGATATAGTTCCAAAGCCATATTCAGAAGTTCTATATGTTAAGTTATAAAGTATGTTGCTATTATTGGTTTTATGTCAAGATAAAACTGGACATGTTATATGTTGTTATTGTTTGTTTTATGCTAAAATAAAACTTAGTATTGTTATTGATAGTTTTATGTCAAGATAAAACTAGGAACATTATATGTTGTTATTATTGGTTTTAGGTAAAAAATAAAACCTAGTTTTGCTTCAAGATATAACTGTTATACTGCCTAAATAGTATAGGAGTAATGTTTAAAAGCATAGTAATTTATGATTTTAGACATGAAAATGCTTGTTAGAGCTATAGGAAGCCGTCAAAGTCTACATGAGTAATTGTATTCATCAACTAAGATTGGGGATCTTAGCGGAAATCCTCTGAACTGTTACCGTTAATCCCGTGTGAGTGAGGAAGTCGTGTATAAATAGTATACGGGTTGACCACCCCACTTGTGACTGTTAGCTACAGTCAACCAAAAGCAAGTGATGAACTATCCTTTTATTTGTTATTTTTCCAGCGTCGATGAAGCGTACGGTGTTGTTTCTCATGGTAAATCATGAGTGTGTTTGTTTCTCATGGTAAATCATGAGTATGTTCTATCAGAGGTATTATGTCATAGCAGCAGTTACAGGCTCATGGTAGTAAAATTGTTAGAAATATTATACTTGGTCGTATACAAGTATTAATGTTAAGTATAAGTTTTCCGTTACTTATACCTTAGAATTAAAGAATGTTTAGGAATGTTAAGTATAAGTTTTCCCCTACTTATACCTTAGAATTAAAGAATGTTTAGGAATAACACTTAACTGATAAGTAAACTATTATACCTAATATACATACTAAATGTTGGAGAGTCAAAATGATACTTTTAAAGCTATACTTTTGATCGTGGAATATGTATTACTTTATGGAGTCAAAACCTGTGGACTCACCAACTTTATGTTGACGTATTTTAAAATGCATGTGTTTTCAGGAACTTGAAAAGCTAGTATGTATTCGAACAGGAGAAGTTTTACTATTATCTTTCTGTTCATTAAGAAGTATGCCATAGTCGGATATTATGTAATAAATACTAGGAAAACAATAATGTAACTTTCAATCATCAATAAAGGTATGTATTTTCTTTAGTATTGTTCAATGTATGTTATATAAATGTGATACAAAGAATGATGATACACTACCCGGTGTTTCTGCCAATGGCTGGGGTGTGACACCCTGAAGGCCAGGGATCATGCATTCCAGCTCACAATAGAAGAGGCCAGGGTGGCGCCTGACATCGTTACTGGTAAGTTCTAATTTATTATTTTGTCAAGTTATTTTATTATATTCTTATGATTTTATTTTTTCTAGGTAGATTCCTAGTGAGTTCTTTTCCCGCTCTTATGCTTTTTGACTCGGGTGCGAGTCAGTCTTTTGTATCTTAGTCCTTCAGTAGGAGTTTCGATATGACTCTCAGAGAGTTAGAGTGTCCGTTTTGAGTTTCCATCACCAACAAACACGTGGTTTCTGCATGGATCATTTTCGGGATTGTACCTTGAAAATATTCGGGGTGTCTTACCTGATTGATTTGATTCCTATAGCTATGGGGGATGTGTGCATGATAGTAGCGATGGACTGGGTGAGAATATTTGGTGCCATGAGTGACTGCGAGGGACAGTGGGTGGTAGTTCGAACCCCAAGTAGGGAGAACTGATTATTTATGGAGAGGGTACTAGGGTTAGTTCGACTTTTTGTTCAGCTTCCAGGGCGCGATGTAAGGTCACACCTTATGATCTGATGAGTCAAACACTCTACACGCTATCTGTCAGCGTCAGCATGTACATCACTATCAGCGTGAATGTGAAGATAGGTATTCTAGGTAATCTTTTGTATATTAGGTAATGATACAAATAAGTATAGAATAGATAGCAGATTCGATATCTTAATGATAAGGATTGGTTCTTAGTATAGATTAGATATAATCCCTTCAATCAATGGATATACTTGTATAGATTAGTATGTATTCAACATTAGGGTGAAACCCAAATGTAACCTAAGGATTGGTTTCATGATTGTCTTTGTGACAACCCTTTTCTTGGTGAAAGGCAATTTGGTGAATCCTCTGTGTTATTTACTTTTCTGTTTATGAATTGCTTAGTAACTTTATTCTTGTTTGTTTTACTTGAAGTGTATCCGATGGTCACGAACCTTCAATTGGTATCAGAGCAGGTTTTCGAATACACTTAACTAACCATGTCAACTTCCAATAATTCAAAGTCCTTTGGTCTTAACAATTTTCCTCCATTCGATGAACATAACTTCGCCATGTGGAAAACTAAGGCCATGGTTGTTCTTGAAACCATGGGCTATGAGATGCATAAAATTGTTGATAAAGGTCCTCACATTCCTATCTATCAACCTATGGCTAACAAATCTCCTGTTTGTGACAACCCGAAATTTCTATCCTGAACAATCATTCACTTCAATAGAAATCAGAACTATTTCTGTTATCTATTAATCATTTTGGGTGTCAGTTTAAGTGTTTTAAAGCTTAGTACTTCAAGGAATAACAGGAGAGAGGATGTCCTAAGTTCATATTGCATCATTTTCGCAAAAACTCCAAGAGTTAGGAGTTTTCGGTGCAAACACTATTTAGGCCGAAAACCCCCTTGAGTATATATATGACACTTAGCCATATTTGTCACTTTTTCACTCTGTCAAGAACAAGGACCGAAATCCTCTCAAGTATCATCCGATTTTTCCTTCTAGATCTTTAAAATGTAAGTGTTTCTTACCCTATCTAGTTGATTCCTCCCATATTCAAGTGTTTTTATATGATTTCATCCATGAAATCATTCCATTTATGTAGATCTTCAAGTGTTCTTAGTTACACCAAGAACACCAAGAACACACACTAGTGTTTTGGGCCGAAAATCATCTTCTTTGCTTCCATATTTTTAGTATCTATCTCTTATACTTGTTATCTAGTAAGGATACTTAATTTAGAGCCTTGAAATCATCATTTTTCCAAGAACAAAAGGGGTTTTCGGTTGGTACATCTCCTTAAACCGAAAACCCTAAATAAAGGTGTCAAAATGACTTTAAGCCTTCATAATGCTTAGTATTGAGTCTAGAACACTACTTGCTTATTGGAATCCCTTGTAAAACACCTTATGTATCAAATAACAAGAGTTTTTGGCAAACCTTTGGACCGAAAACCTTTTGGATCGAAAGCCATAAGAACCGAAAGCCTCTAGGACCGAAAACTCCCTTAAGTGACTATACAACCCTTAGATGCAACCCTTGGTACTTCTAGCACTTGAATTAAAGTGTTTTTCCATATCCTAGGGTGTCTTAACTTAGTTAATTAGTTGTTAAATGACTAATTGGATACATATATGTGTTATTATGATCCGTGTGTGTGCTCAAGTCTTCACTTGACACTTAGCATCCTATACCATCCGTTCATCCAAACCACTCACTACAGGTGAGTTCATACCCCTTAATTAACCTGTAAAATGCTTTTAAATGTTTTTAAATGCTTTTTGGGGGGATAAAAGTTGAATCATGTTAGTTATTAGATCAATCACATGTGATTAATAACTAGCATGCTAATGGATTTTCCATACTTCAAACTGCTTATCAAACTATTTTACATGTCAAACTTTTTATCAAATTCACTTTTGTATAACTAAACCTTTCTTTTGCGGTTTTTAAACTTATATATTGTTAAAACCATGTCTACTACATATATAGTTATATAAATAAGGGTTGAAGGACTTAGGAGAGATAACCCACTTTACTTCCTGTCCTTGTTTGGTTGTGGTCTTAATGTACCCGGTTGTTTGTCCGAGTGTCGTTGAATCCTTAGTTATATATTATGTATATATGTATAGATATAAAGAATTTTATCTCAGTTCAGTACATTCAGTCGTACAAACAAGTCTACTAATAAACTATAATAGGTATAGTTTAGGGTTATACTACTTACTACTTCTAGTCCAATGAAGCATACAAGAATCAGTTCATTCATGAGTCATTACTTATTACTATGAGAACATATACAACTATACTAGGATGAGAACATATACAACTATACTATGATGAGAACATGTACAACTATACTAGGATGAGAACATATACAACTATACTATGATGAGAACATATACAACTATACTAGGATGAGAACATATACAACTATACTATGATGAGAACATATACAACGATACTATGATGATAAACAATACATTACATATACAAGTACACTTTAACATAAATGTGATCCACTGTATCGGAGCATGCCTTCATTGTCATGGCCCGAGTTTTGAACAGAATCTCCTGGAGGGAGAGCGTGAGTTTGCATATAGACCTATACTGGATTGACTATCCTACACCTTGCTGCTAGCTACAGCGGGACCTGCAGGTCTTCGGGTGCCAAATGTCATACCTTTTGACGAATTACATTGTTGTGTTTTCTAGTCGATAGTATGGTAGAATTAATCACATAATACCTTGATATAAATCCGGTTTAAGGTAGTTAGTACATCAGTAGTTCCTATAATACAACACTACAGTACTACATTAATTTGCCCCTTTACGTTTATTTGGTGATCATTTCACTTAAACATTAATGTACAAACTATATTTTGATAATGATAGTTACATTTGGGAAAATTACACACTTTTACTAGAAACAAACATACAAAACAGTTGTGCCTTGGTAGAAGGCTACTTTTAGTAGAAAATATAGGATTTTCTAGGAGTTACAATCTTTTACAAACACTTACAAACATTCACATACTTTTACTACAAACGTTTACAAATTCATACATCAAACACTTTTTTAAACATTTTGATACAAACATAGACACTAAATACTTATGAACTCACCGACTTTAATGCTGATAAACTCTTTCAAAATAACTTGTATTCTCAGGTCATCAGTAGACAGGTACCGATGCCAGCTTTTGAGAAGATGGAGCGCATACAAGACTCATATTATATTTTGATTCATATTTTGGTGTCTTATATACTACAGAACACACTTGTATTAAAATTATATATTTAATGCAATGGATGATGTTGTTTACTTGTTTAGTATTATACTGTGTTGTGATACTGTACATGACGTCCTCCGCCCCATAATGTTTCCGCCGTTCTTGGTTTTGGGGTGTGACACTGTTGTTCCTTTGAAGCAAAAACTAAAGACTAGCTATGACGACGGTGACAAGAGACTGATTAATCTTGATTTCAAAGCCAGAGCTGCAATAGGAAACTCTCATCCCTATCATGTGTAGAATTGTGACTCAGACTAAGAGATGATGGAAACGATGACAATGTCTTATAAAGGCATCGTGGAAGTACATACCACAACCATTAACAATCTCTATCAAAGATTCGAGCACTTCTTCACTCAACGAGGTGAATCACTAACCCAAATATTTAATAGGCTTAGCTGTTTGGTTAATGATATGTGTAGGCTAGAAGTTTTCAAGAACTCTTCTCAGTTAGTTTTGAAGTTCTTGGATTCTCTGGGAAAAAGATGGGAACATCATGCTGATGTTCTTAATAATAGTGAAAAGATCTACCCCATGGATCTGAACTCCTTGTTTGGAAACCTTCGTAACTTTGAAGAGACCGAATCTCTTCGCAAAGACATCATCAACTTAGATATCTCAGATCAGGGTGAAGAGAGTGATGAAGACCTCATTGATGAACTTTCTGACAGTGCCGCACTTATTGTCAAATGTTATGAAGAACGCAGATCAGACGGGGGAAGAAGAGTTCAATTCAGCAAGAAGATCCACTTCAGAAAAGAAAATCTCAGGTATCCGTTTTAATTATGGAATCCCTTACCATTTTTCCAGGGACTACAAAGAGAAGAAAAAATATCAAAGTGCTGAGGATTATGAAATGATGTACAAGAAGTTGGTTGCTCACATAAAGAAGGGAAATATCTTTCTGCCAAAGGCTTTCATTGTAAAACAAGAGGATCATGAAGAATAGGTGGTAGAAGAGGAGACATATGAAGATGAGGGGCTGGATGTTAAGGTTCTAATGGCTCTTGTCAATGATTCCCCTGATGATAATCATATTATGTGTGACGTGGATGCTATAGACACATGACTAGTTTCAAGTCTCTTTTATCAAACTTTGCAAATAAGGATGGTCCAATGGTGACTTTTAGTGATAATAGTGGAAGAACTTTTATGGCTGTTGGAACTTTTGAGTGCAAGTCGATCAACCTGAAGAATATGTTTTATGTTGAGGGTCTAAAAGGCAATCTTATCTCCATCAGTCAACTTCGTGACGCTGTTTATAAAGATATTTCGATTTCCATGAAACAAAATTGTGATTAAAGCACTTAGGGACAATAATATTTACATGGTTTGATTTTATTTGTTTAGAGAATGCTATTTTGTGTTTTGACTTTAAGCTTCACTACTTTTAAATTTCTGAACATAAGCTGCTACATGTGACAACCCGAAATTTCTATCTTGTACAGTTATTCAAATCAACCAAGGCCAGACTCTTTTTTGCTATCTTCTAGAATTGTTTAGAGTCAATTAGAGTGTTCTAAGCCTAGTACCTTCATAGTTATGGTTTAGAATTGGGTTCCACAAGTTCACCACTTCCCAAAATGGCCAAACCCTCCAACATGAGGAGTGTATGGCCGTACACTTGGGTGTGCAGCCGTATACCCCCTTCTGGCCGTAAACTCTCATGTATAAATGAGAGACTTAGACTTCATTCATCTCTTTTCACACTCCTAAGCCAAGAACTCATTCTCTCTCATCTACCATCCGATTTTTCATCTAGATCTTCAAGATTGTAAGTGTTTCTTCCCTTGAATTGTTGATTCCTTTAACTATCTTCTATGGATCATTGATTTCATCCATGAAATCACTTCATTTTGGTAGATCTTCAAGTGTTCTTCGGTTTCACCAAGAACACCAACAACACCTACTAAGTTCTTTGACCACAAACACCCCTAAAAGGCTTCTATATCGTATGTACCACTTCCTATGCTTGTTACTTACTAGATATACTCCTTAGAAATCGTCCAAACCATGATCATCAAGGAGAGTACGGCCATACACACCCCATGTGGCCGTACACCCCTTTGTTTAGTGCATATTGGCCTCAAACTCATGTCCTATGCTAGCACATGATCAAGAACACTTAGCGGATGCAAGATATAGCCTTGAAATACACTTTTTGACCACTTCTTCAAGGAGTGTATGTCCGTACACTCCATGGCCATACACACCAGTCCGTACACCCAAGTGGCCATACACCTGGTGGCCGTACACACACTTGTGTGACAGTACACCCATTATATGCAACCCTTTGTGCTTCTAACACTTCAATCTAAGTGTTTCCTAAGTCCTAGGGTGTTTTCCTTTCATGATTAGTTGTATAAACACCTATTATATACATATACGTGTCATTATATGGTTATTTGGATCCTTTGTGCTCAAGTCTTCACTTGACACTTAGCATCCTACAAACCGATCTTTCATTCGTATCACTCACTGCAGGTGAGTTCATACCTCTTAACATATCTTTTAAATGATTTTAAATGCTTTTATGGGGGGGGGGGGGGATACAAGTAGAAACATTATAGTTATTATATCAATCACATGTGATTAATAACTATCAAGCAAATGGCTTTCTTATATTTCAAAACTGTGATATTAAACAAACTGCTTCAAATCATTTTATAAACTCTTTTACATATTTAATTCTTTATTTAACTCATTTAAACTTATACTTTATCAAATCATGTCTATATAGATATAGTTATACAAGTAGGATAAGAAAGACTTAGGATTGATAACTCGCCTTATTTCCTGTTCCTTTTTTGGTTGTGGACTTAGGGTATCGGTTGTTTGTCCGAAGGTCATTTGAATGTTAGTTATATATTATGTGTATGTATATAGATATTAAAGTTCTTCATTCAGTCTAGTACCTTTGGGTAGAAAAGGTATACAAACATATTCATTCATACAAACAACATTTCTAGTAAAATATAATAGGTATAGTTTAGTAAGTCACTAATACTATTTCTAGAACAATGAAACATACAAGTGTCAGTTTATACATGAGTCAGTTGAAACATACTATAACGAAAAACAACACATACTATACACTATAAACAAGAGAACATACTATAACGAGAGACAATACTCACTATAAAGAGAAACAGATAGAACATACTATACACTAGACAGAAAGAACATTCACTACACTAGAACATACTATAAAAACACAAGAATACTATAACAATAATGTGAGATACTACTTCATGGTTCGGCAATATGCTGATGCGTCACGTTTTGTACCCAGAGTCTCCTAGATGGAGAGCGTGAATTTGTGTATAGATCAATACGGGACTGACCCTCCTACACCTTGCTGCTAGCTACAGTAGGACCTGCAGGTCTACATGTGTCGAATATCATATCATTTCGACGTCTCGAACATCGTGTTATACTAGTCGATCAAGTATGGTTACAATCATATCACATTTTACCTTAATTAACAAATTGGTTTAAGGTAGTTAGTACATTGGTAGTTACTTATATACAATACTACTGGACATCATTATTTTCCCATTGCATTCACATTGTGAGGTTTTAACATAAACGGTAATGTAAACTATATTTTGGAAATGATAGTCATACTTGGGAAAGATACA
The DNA here is from genome assembly GCF_002870075.4 of Lactuca sativa. Taxonomy (NCBI): domain Eukaryota; kingdom Viridiplantae; phylum Streptophyta; class Magnoliopsida; order Asterales; family Asteraceae; genus Lactuca; species Lactuca sativa. Next base: position 152,658,976 of record NC_056626.2, read on the forward strand.
CACTTTTACAAATGACACAACACATAGAACATCAAGGACTTGGTAGTAGGCTACTTTTTAGTAGAAAATATAGGATTTTCTAGGAGATACAAACACTTACTACAAACACTTACAAACATTTACAAACACTTTCATACAAACAATGACACTAAAATACTTATGAACTCACCAGCTTTAATGTTGATCTACTCTTTCAAAATAACTTGTATTCTCAGGTCACCAGTAGACAGGTACCAATGACCAGGTTTTGAGACGACGGAGCTTTCAAGACTCGTCTTTATTTTGATTATTCATTTTTGGTGTCTTTTAAACTATATACAGAACACACTTGTATTAAAACTATATTATTAATGCAATGGATGATGATGTTGCTTGTTTACTATTATGCATTGTTGTGATACTGTACATGACGTCCTCCGCCCCAAAACGTTTCCGCCGTTCAGGTTTTGGGGTGTGACAGATTGGTATCAGAGCATTGTTTATAGTGAATCGAGTATATCAACCCATAAAAGATATGCAAACTATAAACACAATGGGATCAAAATACTCTAACCAAGAGTTTATACTTTTAAATAATAAAATATTTAACTAAGTATAGATACCTGCATTCATACTAAAATCAGTGTCACTAGGACAGAACAATAGTATTGCGGTTGTTGGAAATAATGGTTTTGCATGGGTTTGATAATGGTTATGAAAAAGTTTGTTATAAACAACAGATTTTCGATTACATACTTGTTAGCCATTTGAAAATCGTCTTTAATTTTGAAATTGATGAAAATGTCTTTTTTCATTTTGTTGAAAATCATTTCCATGAAAATTGTTTTGTGAAAACCTTGCACTTTGACGATTAGGAACAAAATTCCTTTGTTGTTGGTTTTAAACAACATTCTCATTTCTTGGTTTTTGAACATTCGGTTTTTGAACTTTCGAATGACTTTTTGTAAAACAAACATTTTGTTTTTCAACGGGTTTGTTCTGAATAAAAGATTTATTTTGTGAAAAAGTCTGAACGTGTTCAGTCATTTTTTGATCAGATGATTTTTGTGCTAAATCTTTTGGTTTCTTAAAAGGCTTTTTATTTTTCGAATATACCTTGTTTCAAGCTTTTGACATCGAAATTCCTTCTTCTTTTGAAACCTTTGAATTTGTTCATTAAAAATTTGTGCTTTTGTCTTTTGATTTTGAGAAACAGGGTCGTTTGACTATTTGTCATCATTTGCTTTTTATGTCTTAACTTCTCAAGTTCTTTTTGGTTTTTGTCTTTGAAAGATAGATGAGTTATTGTAAAGAGTATTTTCAACCGTGATTTGGTTTGAGAAAAATCCTTCTTTCAAAACTCGTTTGTAATCTTCAACAACAATTTTGTTGATTTCAGGATTCGCTTTGTCTCCATTTCCTGTAGTGAAAAACACCTGATTGGGAAACACCACATCATTGGTGCATTTGAAATTTGGATAAACAACTGAGTTCGATTCGAGATAATGAGGACCTTTTTCCTTCATCACTTTTTCAGATTTCTATGTTTCCTCATAAACTTGATCGACAACTGCTCTGGGAATAATTGTTTTGATTGGAACATCTTCTTCATCATTATCACTATCAGTTTGACTATCTTCAGCAATCACACGATCATAGTCGTGAACTTTTGATGTTGAGGGTTGGTAAGTGTTAACCTTTTCCATTGAATCATTAGAAATTTCTTTAACCTTATCCTTAAAAATGACATTAATGACGGATAACTGAGAATAATCAACAACTTCTTCCTCCTCAATTTCATTAATATTGTCAGAATTGTCTTCGATATCAGCAAAATTGTGTTGAGAGTCAGATATCGAATTCTTAGTTTTTTTTAAAATTTTTATTTTTTTGGTCTTGGTCAAGGACTCATTCACAATATGTACCAAATCATTAGCATCTAAACATTCATCTATTTTAACAATACCATGTGCATATGAATCCTTTGGGACTTTGTCAAATTCAGAAATCTTTTTCTTACAACATAGGATGTCGAATCTATTTTCTCCCTTTGGAATACCAAGAAGGGCAATAGTTTCCTATGTTGTTCCTTACTAATGTTATAAGAGTGATGTAAATATGTTAGTTTAGCATACAATCTCTTAGCTGAATTGCTGTAGATGTTACATTGTTTCATCAAAATACAATTATCTTTCATAACATAATCCCTATCAATAGTAAAATGTTTCAATTGCAACTCAAGATTATTTATTCTACTCTTCTTCGACTCCAATCATCCAGTGTTTCTATCAATAAGGATTTCGATTTTTCAGCATCACTACTAACAAACATAAGCAAGTAATTAACATACGTAATAGTATCATTGAAATTAGATAAAACAGTATCATATGAACTAAAAGGAATATTAAAGGATTCGCGAAGAGAACATACCTTTGAAGTCATTAGAGACTTGTGTGCTCCAGTAGAAGCAAAACATTTTCCGGTCAGTTTCTCCTCATCCTGAAGTCCCTCTTCATACCTTGCATATGCTGCTTCATGTGTGGGGTTTCTCATCTCTTCGTCATCTAATCTAGATGAACAGATTTGATAGGTACCATCCCCATCACTACTTCCCTTTGCTACAAGTGACATTCCCTTCGTCCTTGTTCTCACTTCCTCCAACCATTCGACAAAATAGGCTTCATCCTTTACTACATCTTTTTTCTCCTCTCTTTTCCTCAACATACAATCAACTGCCATATGGTTCACACCATTGTAGTAGTGGAAATAAAAACCAGAATCTCCTTTTAACTTCTTCTCCACCTTCTCACCAGTTACCTTACTCTCTTTCTTCTTAACCTTTGAATCTTCTCTTACATTCTTCCTAGATGATGAGTTTCCCATTAAATCAGTGTTTCCTTTGAAATTTAGATTGAATGGCTTCTTAATTACTTCTTAACTTTGTTGTGTGCATAATAAGCCACAACTTCATCTTCCATATTCATGAGAAAATCTTCATCACCAGAACCATCAACATCGGAAGACTCAACTTTAGACTCTTTTGCTGACACTATCGAAACCAATGCAAGTGGACCTCCCAAATTCATTTTTTCCTTCTTCATCTATTTCGTTGATCTCACTTTTATAAGCTTTTACAACATAACAAAGATCTCCCAGCGAATAGTTATTGAAGCTCCATTGTGTCTTGATATCAAACTGATGTTTCTCAACTCCTTTCGAAGTCCCATCAAGAAGGTGAGATTATACTCAAGAGTAGAATGATTGAATCCATATCGAATATACTTGAAGATCAACTCGTTAAGATGATCATAATAGAGTTCGATCGCCTCATTCTCTTTCTGCTTGAATTCTCCCAATTCGAGCAAGTATTGCTTCACGTAGCTCTTTCTAGTATTCTCACTTCCCTGATACTTCTTTTTCAAAGTATCCAAAAACTTCTTTGTTGTTTAGAAACCAAGTACGTAATTGTAAACCACCATTGGAAGAGCACCTCAAAGTTCTCGCAAACATCTCTTGTCATTTTCCTTTTGTTTATCGGTTTGAAATACAACATCAGGAGCAGAGCCAACAGTTCTGACTTGTTCTAGCCTTTCTGCAGGACGATTTCCACCAACAATGCAACACCACAAATCTTCATCAATCCCATTGAGATAATCTTCCATTCTATCCACCCATTGCTCATAATATTCAGGAACCAGCATCGAAATTTTGGTTGAAGAACCGAGAAGATGATAGAAACCAGTCATCATGTTCATGTGGAAGTTCGCCATTGATGTACGGAAAAAAAATGATGAAAAGCTTCGAAAAGAAGAATCTAATGAACAAATCATCCAAAAAACAAATAACTAACACTATATTTATCAAATGAAAGGCATAAGCAAATCAAAACAGTTGATCAGAAAAGATTTTCTAAATCAAAAGTGCAAAATATTTTTGAATCGAAAATAGCGATTCAAAAGCTTTTGAAAACATGAGAAACTCAGAAATCAACTGAAAGAATCTTGCTCTGATACCAAATGTAGTTCGTATGAATCGAGTGTAACAACGAAATAAGAGTATGAAATGAATCAAGAACACAAAATATAAATATAATATGTTTAGCTCTTTATTGCTTCTAAAAGATTACACGATAAGAAAGAGTAAAGTGTTCTTACAGTCCACAAAAGTTACTCTAACACATATACTTACCCCTATTTGTAGGAGTTAATAGAAGCACAAAGAAATAAATAAGGACTAAAATGTTGAAGCTTCGAACTCTAAAGAGCCTTTATGAAATACATACATCGAATACATGAAAATAGACTGCGATACTAAACATGAGACAGAAGACGCATCAACATCTCACAACACATTTCGAACTCTACATTCATGTAGTTTTTTATTCGATTTCCTTCCTATTTTCATGTGTTTAGATCAACTCCAAGGAATCTGGTGCAAAACCCACTTAGAACTCGATCCAATGAATTCCCGACACTTCCTGACTCCTGCACAACGGTAAGTATTTACAGCCCCCCCCCCCCCCATTTTTTTGATTTTGATGCTTTGGGGGAGGATACATGGGTGTAAACAAATGTTTATTTGTTAAAAAGGTTTCATGCTCTCCCTCCAGGAGACTCTGGTTACAATTTCAGGTATATTGTTGGTACTTAGATAAGTACTTGAAGTGTGTCTCACAAAGTTATATTGATGGTTACGTGTAGAATAATGAAAATCCCTTTTGTAATGGATAAGCTGTATATATGTCTCATAAACTATACCTATTATAGTTTATATGTTTGTTTCCGTATTGTATCCCGAAGTTAGTGAAATAGTACGTATGTTCCTTAAAATATACCTATTATAGTTTAACATGTTTGTTTGTTAAGTACATTTATATAAATATATAGTAATTATCCTTTCTAGTTTCAAAATGTAAGGTCAAAACATTATGTTTTGGGTTGTAACCCACGAAATAGTAAAGTAACTAGAATGTACCCCCTTTGTTATGAAAGTTATATTTTAGTAAAAGCTTCAAAAATCATGTAGTTATACAAATCATAAATTTCTTATGATTTTATAGCATAGATTGTGTTTGTTTTCTTAGTTTTGCATTTCAAACCAATATATATCAAAAATAATTGTACAAAAATTAGTATTAACCATATATTATGCAAATAATATCCTATCTTTAACATAAAGATGAAAACATGTAAATATTTGTGTGATAAACAAAGTTTTACTTGTACCCCCCCTAAAAACATGAAAAAGCATGAAAATATGGGAGTATGAACTCACCTTGAATGGATTAGTGGGTTGTTTGACAAGATGGTTTGAAGATTTCCAAGCCTAAACTCTTGGATAAGGTTGATGAAGTTGTTGGAAATGGTATGATCCTAAAGGTTTTAGCACATAATAATATGTGTAAATGGGATGAACTTATCATAAAAAATGTGTATAATGCTAGATAATTTTGAATTTACTTACCAAAAATCTAAGGATGATGCTTGGAGAATGCTGAACTAGGAAGATCCTAGGTTTGTTCTTGAGAGAATAAGGAAGTTAACAGAGTGTAAATGGAGAAATGGTGGGGATTTAGGCATAACCTCGTCCAAAGATAAGGATTTGGAATTGATGTGATATTTACTTTGATAACTGTTGGTTAGTTCATGGAAATATGTTGGGTATAAAATTGCATGGGAATTGGTGATGTATCTTATCAGAAAGTCAACCTATTCTTATCTGTTTCCTTCCCTAGATCGAAATCACATTTGTAAGGGATCATAGGGATGATTTCGGCCAAAGCAATGACTGATTAAGGGTGATTTCGGCCAAAGTGTGGCCCACTAAGGTGATTTATGTCCTAGTGCTTTGGATCTTGGGTGTTTTCGTCTTTAGTAGTGTTCTAGGGTAGTGCTTTCGGCCTTGGGGCTCCACATGGAGGGTTTTCGGTCTATGCATCACCCATTAAAGGGTGATTTCAGCCCTAGGATGTTCTAGCTTGAGATTTCGGCCTTAGTGGGGTTCTAGGCCATAACTATAATGCAATATGTGGTCTCTGATTTATTTCCATCTATTTTGACTTGTCATATGTTAATTTCGAATGTGGTTTGCAATACATATGTGTATATACTTATACAAATAATGCCCCTTTTGGCTTTCAAAGTTTTGATACAACAAGGTTACATTGATATACATTGTGGGTATACCTATACACAAGACCTCTTAGACCTTGTTTGTCCCAAAATTTTCTAGTTGTCACAATCTTCCTTCCGAATCCAGAAATCTTGGCGATCCTTTTCCGAGACCATACTTCTTTTTGAGGAAGTGCATTCATGGAATGAAAGGTCTTAAATCTTTCACGTTTAGTTCGGATGATCATTTGAGGATCATCTTCCGGATGGAGAGGAGTGAATTTGGTGTACAACTTGCTGAAATGAGAGAGAGGCAAGTCGATATGGTCTGAATCTTGATTCAAAAGATCATAGTACATGAAGGACACTATGTCAACATCTTTCCAGATCCCATCTCTACAAAGAGGAGAGATCCCTAGCATCGGATCAGGATTATCATCTTTGAAGGATTGGATCCGGATGCTTTCTTCAAAAGCTTGATTGATCTCTTCCTGGGAAACCAAAATCTTCTTTTGGAGGAGGAGTGGAGTTGGAGAAGTCTGAAATGGGCTTTTTTCTATTGTCTTGTTTTTGGTGAGTGGAGAGGATGTATTTCATATTCTCATCAATGAGAAACTTCGGAGGAGAGGAAGGTAGGGGCTCTTCTGGAATGTCATCTGGATTCCGGAGTGGAGATCCTTCATCAATAAGAGCTGTTCTAGGAGAATAGATCGGAAGCTTCATGGAGGTAGTGGCTCGAAAGGCATCAACGATTAACTTGATTTTTACCTTAGCCACTTCTATGATTCTGTGAAGAACATCAGCCATAGTAGATGGCTAGGAAACTGTTGACGAGATTCTTTGCTCTTCCTCCGTTAGCACTCTAGCAGGAAATTTTCTTGGAGCTTGAAGTCCTAATGCCCATATCTTGACAAACACATCTTCATTATCACTATCATCATCATCATCGTTATCATCATTACCAGGAGAACCTAAAAGTATTTGTAAAGAGTCCTCAGATTCATCTCGGAGTCTGAACTCTGAGACAGGTTTCCATGGATGAAATCTTGAGTTGGGTCTTTCTCCCCTTCTTGCAACGGAATGCCCGAAAACCGATTCAAGCAAAGCATACTCCTTGAGATCATAAAACTTGTCAAACACCTTTTGAAAAATGGTGTTGAGCTGGAGATTAAGGGCATCATAAGATTCAGTAGTGGGAGCCTGAGGTTTGAGATGATCAAAAAGCTGGGAGAGAATGGAGAAAATCTCATCGAATTTATGGTTCTGAACGTCCATGATGTTCCAACATGCCCTGAGTAGCTTGATTAGAACCTGTTGCATAATGAGATTCATCTCATCCTTCTTCCAGATCACCTTCTCTAAACGTTGAATTTGTTTTTCATGACGGGTGTGGGTTTGCTTGATGTGTTCGTTTGAAGCAATGAGCATGTCGTTATGAACTTCAAAATCTGTGTGATTGTGTCAGGGTAGTGGTGGACAGAAGCATCATATTTTTGTTCAAGTTCTTCAATTGTGTGCTTGAGGCGGAGATAGATGAGCTAATCAAGTTGAGCTTCTCATTCAGCAAGGGTGGGTCCAAACTTGTTGGCTTCAGATAGTGAGTTTAGGATGACATCAAGCTTGGAATCCAATCCGGAAACCTTTTCATCAATATTTGTGTTGAGTCCGACTATAGAAGATTCAATGGAGTCAACTTTCTTTATGGTGTTGGAGATGTTGTCTCAGGGTTCTAGAAGCACAAAAGGATCAATGTAGTTTCCTGTTGATGATCATGTGTCCGAAGTGGAGGTCTGGGATGCATGCTTCTCATCTTCTATGTTTACTGGAGGTTCCAAGGCAGAGCCACGCTTGGTGGCTGTAGCTACAGTATCTTGTTTGGGAGTGGATTCAGTTTCTCCTTCATGATGGACTTGAACTTGATCCTTTATGTGAATTTCTTTGTCAATTGGTTCCGAATAGGATGATGACAGTCTGAAGTCCAAATCCAGCCAGCATGAGGAAGGCTTTGAAGAAAATGGAAATAAGGAGAACAACTTGGGAGTAGCAATTGAGGCTCCTTCATCATCGAACATGATTTCGTCAGAAAGTTCTTCATTTAGATCTGAGTACATGGAACCATGAAGATGTGTCTTTGGAGTTTCTCTGGAAGCAAACTCCAGATCGGTGATTTCGTCAGTGGGGGCAACAAAGCACAAGTTGCTCTGAATGGCCCTATTCCTCATGGATATGAGAGTTGCTTCGACCTGGGATCTAGTGATCTCCTGATGTCTTGATTGAGCCCTGCCAACAAAATCTTCCAACATAGGATCATTAAGTCTTGGTCGTCCTGTACCCTTACTTGGTATCAGACCAGTTGAGGCATCTAAGGTTAGAGGGACAACTCCAGCTTTAGAATGCTTGGGGTCTGGAACAGGGGTTTGGACTATGCTTGTGAAGAAGAAAGTGGGATATCGAATGTGACTTGTGGGTTTTTTCCAGTGGAGCAAGGAACTATCTTCAACACCGACATTACCTGGTTGGGAATGTGAGGGTGGATTATTAGGAGACTCCTCGTATGCTTGTGTCGTGTTCTTTTGAAGCTCCGAAGGGTACTCTAGAAGAGTGGGTAGGTGGGGTAGAAGGATGGCCATAGTCAGCCGAAATGTCCTTAACTCCTTCCTTTTTAGAGGAGGAACCGAATTTGGTTCTCTTTCTAGCTTTTCGCTTGGAGGGGGATGATTTCCTTTTGGTGAACTTCTTTTTCTTGCCTTCGGAAGGAACTGCCTTGGCCCTGTCCGAGATGGGATCAACAAAGACATGGGTAGACTCTGTAGGGCTATACACAATCAAGGTCTCTAAGTGTTGTTTCAAATAAATGGACTCATACGGAATCAGGGCTAGCATATGTTCCGGTAAATGCAGGACAGGTCCAAAAGACTTTTGGTCCAGAAGGCGATAGGATTTAATAGTTTTCAAAGTAAGAAGTACCTCTTCCGGAATGGTGCTAATGGGAATGGGCTCATTGCGTTCCTTTTACAAATTTTGGATGGTAAGAGCCCAAAATCAAGGGCTTGAGATCTCATCTGGCTTGCGGTTAATGGCAAACTTTCGAACGTCTAGCCAAAAAACTTCTGTGAGATCAACTGCATTGGTCTTTTTGGAGAAGATGTTGTAAAAAACATACAGCCAATCCTTGATGAGTGAGTCGGTTCCGCCATGTTTCCCCGATAATTCTCTTACGATGAAGTGCATGAGAATAGTCCACAATCCTGATACAACTGACTTTTTGAACTTCTTTGCTTGGTACTCTTCACTGAACCCGATATGATTTAGAAACGACTGAAAATCTTCAGCTGTTTGTTCTTGAACTTTAAAGTTTTTTGGGTGTTCCTTAACACCAATCCCCTTCAAGAATTTTGATTTGCGAACAGGCACGATTTTGTCTCCATTTATCTTGGTGTGAAGAACATCGTTGTCAATCTTGATTTTTTCGCAAGTAGCTTGAAGTAGACGGAGAGGAATTGGTGGGTCTAGAATTTTGGTAAGAGGAACATAGATAGGACGATTTGCGATGAACTCGATCCTAACACAGATTGATTCATCATAATCGTTTGGATTTAGAGATAATAGTTGGGTAGTGGCCCTAAGAAAAGGTTCTGATGACATGGATAATGAAGAACCCTTCGATGATTTCTTTTTGTGTGTACGTTCAGAGATTTTGGGAGCGGTTTGGGAGGACGCCATTGTTGCAGGTTGATAGCTTGAAGAACACTTGAGTTGAGAGAGAGTAAGTAAGATGAAGGTTTTGAGAGCGTAACGGGTAAAAGAGGTTTTGACTTGCTTTTATAGGTTCAGGAAATCAACGGGTCGGGTTGAATTAAATGAGTTGCCAAAAATGAGGCTTAGTTGACCTGATGTAAGTAAAGTAACCATGATTTAATGTGAGGAATAGAAACTATCACTTATGACATGCTGTTTTCTTTTTACAGACATGGGCAAAAGTTACGAGTTTCAAGGGTAAAGAGTTAATCATCAATAAAGAAGTAACCATTAGAAATGTTTCACCTTAAAACCTTTTGGACTTCAGCATGAGTTTTGATTTCGGAACAATGAGGTTCTGGAATGTTTTGAAAACAGTTTCTTATCATGAAGACTTCGGGATGAAATTTAGTGATCTCGGAACATGAAAGAGTTTTGAGACATATTCCGGAATGAGGAATTTAGTCACAAAGGGTTCAGAGTGATTTTTGGAAAATTCAGGAGTCAAGAGTCTGGAGTGAAATGTTAATGAAATTCCAGCACAAAAATTCGATGAGATTCCATCAGAGAGTGCAAACCTCTTGAAAGAATTGAAGGTTAGGCATCATTATACCCATTTTTTTTAGAAAACCATTGAATTTGGTTTCGTATAATGCCTTAGTAAAGACATCAACAATTTCATCATCATATGGAACAAAAATAAGTTTAATGTTACCATTCAAAACATGATATTTAATGAAATGGTACCATATGTCGATGTGCTTCATCATAGAGTGCTGAATTGGATTGTGCGAGATACCAATGACACTTTGAGAATCACAATAGATTAGAATTTGTTGAAACCGGTAACCATAATCCAAGAGCTGAGATTTCATATAGAGAACTTGAGATGCGCAGCTAGCAGCAACAATATATTCCGCTTTCGCTGTTGAATATGCAATGCAATTCTGTTTCTTAGATGACCAGCTGACCAATAGACCACCTAAAAATTGACAGCCACCAGATGTGCTTTTTCTGTCCAATTGAAGACCACCATAGTTTGAATCGGAATATGCTTGAAGGAGGAAACTCTCATTTGTTGGATACCAGATTTCAAGATTCTTTGTGCCTTTGAGGTATCGAAATATTTTCTTAACAACCAATAGATGAGACATCTTTGGATTGACTTGAATTATGGACCACTAACATGTTGAAAACATGATGCCCGGACAACTTGCTGTGAGATAGAGTAATGATCCAATCATTCCTCTGTACTTCTTTTCATCAACAGCTACACCTGAAGGATCCGAAAAGATCTTGTGTCCGAAACCATAGGTACCTTGGCTGAGGCACAAGTGTCAATTGAGTACTTTTTGAGAAGTTCCGAGATGTACTTCTGCTGGTGAATGAAAATTCCTCTATTGGTCTGTTTGACTTGGAGACCTAGGAAGAAGCTTAGTTCCTGATTCATACTTATTTGAAATCTACTAACCATTAACTTAGTAAAGTCAGCAAACATTGATGAATCGGTGGATCCAAAAATGATGTTGTCAAAATAAATTTGGACAAGCATGAGATGTTTTCCCTTTGTACTTCAAAACAAAATAGGATCTAGAATACCTCTTTGAAAACTTGAACACTTGAGAAAGTCGGTGAGTGTCTCGTACCATGCGCAGGGAGCTTGCTTGAGGCCATAAACAACTTTCTGGAGTTTGTAGCAATAGTTTGGATATGAGAGATTGAAAAAACCGGGAGGCTATTGAAGATACACTTCAGTATCAAGTTCATTATTTAGAAAAGCACTTTTGACGTCCATCTGGTAAACCTTAAAGCCTTTGTGAGCAACGTAAGCAAGAAAGATTCTGATGGCTTCAATACGGTCAACATGAGCAAATGTCTCATTGTATTCAAGTCCTTCAATCTGTGTGAATCCTTTAGCCACCAATCCTGCTTTATTCCGAATAATGGCTCTTGCATCGTCTAGTTTGTTCAAAAACACCCATCTAGTGCCAACAATGGGATGATTCTGAGGAGGAGGGACAAGAGTCCATACTTCATTTCTATCGAATTATGCCAATTCTTCTTGCATGGCTGTAATACAATCAGTATGTTCTAGTGCATATTTGATGGATTTGGGTTCAACCATTGAGATAAATTCCGAGAAATGACATTCATTTTGAACACTTGTGGCAAAACGAGTTTGTACACCAACATTTGGGTTTCCATTAACTTGGTTCGGAGGATGATCCTTAGTCCAAACATGTAGTCTCGGAAGCTCTTGTGCAAAAGATGATCCTATATCAACAATAGGGTTGTGTTGCCCCCCCCCCCCCCTGAATAGTTTGAACTTGTGGATGATGTTCCCCCTGAACTTCTGAACTGGATAGGTTAACGTCATCATCAAGTAGGAAATCGAAGAAATTTGCATCATCATCGTTGTTGATAGGATTAGACTCGAATTCAGTAGTTGTATCTTGGAATCCATCCACATTTGATTCAAGGGAAGGTTGACCATTCTCCCCCTCAACCGGAGAAGGTTGAAACGGTTCATAATCAAATGGAGGAAAACTGGGTGTTGGACTGGAAACATTTTTGGATACTGCAACTTTGGTTGATGAGGTTTGTCTTGGTCGAGTTTCCGAATCAATAACTATTTCTGAGGGTCCAAACAGGGTTTCAAAGTCAAGTTCATAGATTGTTTGCTGGTTCGGACATCCTAGCGTTCGAGCATCGGACTCCATGATGTGAGTTGTAACATGGGTTGGGCCAGAATTCCGAACAAAATTGTCATCAAAGGTAACATCAAAAGTTTCTTTTAGAAGATAAGTTCGTCGATTAAGAACTCAATAAGCCTTTGATTTAGCTGAGTATCCAAGAAAGATGGCTTCATCAGCTTTGGGTTGGAATTTGGTAAGCTGATCACGATTATTCTTGATGAAGCATCTACATTCAAAAATGTGAAGAAAATAGATACTTGGCTTCCGACCGTTCATGGCTTCATATGGTGTCTTATTGAGGCATCGATTGATGATACTTCTATTTTGAGTAGAGCATGCAGTAGAAACAGCTTCAGCCCAAAGATAGAGCGGAAGATTTACAAAATTAAGAAGGAATCGAGCAGCTTCAACAAGTGTTCTGTTGCGATGTTCGACTACACTATTCTGTTGTGGAGTGTATGGAGCAGAAAAGTTGTGGTCGATACCCTTCTCGGTGAGGAAGTTCTCAATGGTGGAATTGGTGAATTCCGAACCATTGTCACTTCGGATTCGCCTTACTAGGAGTTTGATGAGAACTTCAATTCCTTTGATAAAGTTGATGAGTTTGGAGGCAGTTTCTCACTTGAACCTTAGGAAGAAGACCCAGGTGAAACTAGTAAAGTCATCCATAATCACAAGCATGTATTTTTTGTGATGCAAACTCTCTACTATTGAGGGTCCACACAGATCAATGTGTAGAAGTTCTAGTGGCTCCGAGATTGATTTTTCAATGATAATAGGATGACCCTTCTTTGGCTGCTTTCCACATTCACATGTAGCACATAAATGGTCATTTTCGAACATGAGGAGTGGTAGACATCTTACCATCTCACCGGAAACAAGATCATTCATATATCTAAAGTTTAGGTGAGCAAGCCTCCTATGCCATAACCAACTGACGTCAGGAACAACTTTTGAGAGTAAACAAAGTTGGGGCTTGTCGATGATCATGTTGATGTCAAGAGGATACATGTTCTTGTTGCGATTTGACTTGATTAAACATTCCTTCTGGTCTTTTGACATGACATAGCTTTGTTTTTTTTTTTTTTTTTTTTTTTTTTTTTTTTTTTTTTTCAGAATTCAACTCGACGATTAGCATTAGTGAGTTGAGCCACACTTATCAAATTATTCTTCAAGTCAGCTACATATGCCACATTTGAAATGGAGAAGTTGCCATTTTTAAGGATTCCATAACCTGGGATCTGAGAGTTGGAGTTGTTGCCATACGTCACATAGCCATCATTTGATGAAAGTTTAAGATTTCGCAGAAGATCCTTCTGCCCTGTCATGTGCATGGAGCAAGGACTATCGATATACCATATTGTTTCTTGCTCCGAAGCATAGAGTGCCTGCAAAATTAGTGATTTGTGGATTTTTAGGCTCCGAGTTAGGTTTTGGGACAAAGGCACGAGTCTTAGGCTTCGGTAGTGACTTTTGAGAAACATATGTTTTTGAAGGTTTGTTTCGAGATTCCTTAGGAAACAAATAGAAGGCCATGGTTCTTTCATCTATCCAATAATCATACTCAATGACACGAGGATTCAGAGCAACGTTTCTTGGACATTCAACTTCCGGAGCAGCGGGAACCACTATGTCTATCGGAGCAGCGGGAACCACTATGGTACATTTGGTTTTAAAACTGTTGAGGTTTGAAGATTGTACCATCAGGTTTGGCGACGAAAACAGATGAAACAGTCCGAGGAGAGTTAGTTCGAACAGATTGAGTACCTATAATTGACTTTTGCAGATTAGGACTGACCACTTTCTTATGTTCTACGGATTTGAGAGGAATATGAGGTCTCTTGAGGATCTTAGTGGGTGCGAAGGTGTTTTGACTCTTGGTTGGTGAATTGGCAGTCCGAGATACACTCTTTTTGGAGTTCTCAAGGAATCGAGAATTCTTTCTCGACTTAACTTCCTTTTTGTGAGAATTTCGGGCTTCTACCTTAGAATGAACAACATCTTTACTATTCAACATAGGTTTCCTTTTGGAATGAAGGAAAGGTTTGAAGGTTTGTCCTACTGAAGGATTGTTAAACAGAAGCTTGATTGAAACTAGTATAGTTTTGGATAGCACTTCGGGTTCAGAATCACATGAAATTGAATCATCAACGTCACTTTCTAAGGATGCCTAAACACAATCAGAGAATTGAAGTCCGATTGTCTTCGGAAAAATTTCCTCAACAACATAGTTGTTAGGAGGGTTGTGGTTCGTAATTTGAACGACATAATTTGGATTATTAAAGTGGGGTTCGGTGGTCTGATTCAAATCCAGGTTTATTAGAGGCGGAAGAGGTGTAGAATCGGGACACTTGATAACTATAGGCTTAAACTCAGGAATTAGTGATGCAAATTGGTCAGAAGTCTTAGGAAGAGGTGACAAAGGCGAGACAGGGGTGTCCGAATGTTTGATGTTCGGAACGTCTCCCATAAAAGTTAGGTTTTATAACTCCTTCAAGGGACGAGCAATAGGTTTTGAAAACTCGCTTCCAAGACCAGGAGCTTTTGACCAAGGATGACAAAAATTGTGAGTCATCCATTCATTTGCTTCAAGAATGTCAATGGAGTTGTGCAAAGTATCTATTTTAGCATTGAGCGTTTGTTGTCAGAAATTAATTTTTTTTTCAACAAAGTGATTTCACATTTGTCTTTAAGAATGATACATTTGTCTTGTGACATTACAAGCTCTCGTTCTTAAGATTCTATTTTCATTTTCTTAACCTCAAAACGTAATCTAAGACGACTTAATTCACTTTCCTTCTTCTCACTGGATTATATGGTTGACTCATAGGCTTTGTAAATGATGTTCATATCTGATTGGATCTAGGTTAGATATGGTTCACAAAAAGATAAGTCAAAATTTGTAATCATAGATTTTACCTGTTGAATGATGCTTCTGCCAGGTAGATCGTTGGTAGCCATGTAGCAGTAGTTTTGTTTAGCATCTTCATCATCTCTTTCTAACCCAGACGACCAATAGCCTTCATCACATTCTATTTATTGTCTAGCCATAAGACACATATTCCTGCCAGTGGTTACATCATCATCATCTCCAGATGACCAATACCCTTATACATCCCTTGATACAGTGGTAACAAAAGCCTTTTCACTTTCTGTCATTTCTTGAGCTCGTCGTGCATAGTAAGCAGAGTCTTGGATCTTGGGTTTATGTGGGACTTCAGCTAAGCATTCTTTAATAAAGTGATTTGCATGGCCACATTTGTGACATACAATCTTCGGGTTTTCCGACTTCAGAGTCTGTGATGATTCCGAGGTGTTATTTGATGGGGGAAAGTTAGGCTTGTAGGATGGTGGGTTTTCTAAAGGTTTGTTGAAAGGTTGAGGATTATTTTGGTGAGGGGCCTGGAAATGGTTGTTTTGGTGAGAAGCCTGGAAATGGTTGTGATATGACATGTTATAAGGATGATTGTATTTCATGGAAAGTAAGTCAAACTTCTGTTGGAAACTGAGTTCGGAGTCCATTTCTTCAGAGTTAAGGTTACCAACTAATTGATAGTTGTTAGTGGTGGGAGTAGGTATGGTTGGAGGTGAGGGTTGAAAGGAGGAATATGAGGAACAACAGAAGAGAAAGGGTCCGAAACAACAAGGTTCTGAGTTTGTGGATCGTGGGAACTAACTAGAGCTAGAGGACCTCCAGTGAGTTCACGTAAGGTTTGTGCAAAATTTGATTCATGACCTTGAAGCTCATCGAAAATTTGGTAGAGCTTCAGCTTTTTTAGAGAACCGTTACTCTGAAGACATTATTTCACATTTTCCCATCCCTTTCCGAGGCTGTTGATGAAATTGAGGTTGTACTCCAGTGGAGTTTGGACTATCCCATGAGCTGTCATGTTGTTGACGACAATTCAGTATCTGTTTGAGGCTGAGGCAACAGATTCACCAGGTGATGTAGTGAAAGTGTCGAACTCATTGACAACGGAATTTAGACGTTTATCCATCGTATTCTCTGACCCTTCGAACAAGTCTTGAAGTGTGTCCCAAATCTCTTTTGCGGATTTACACAGTTTAATGTGCTCAAACAGAGAAGGTGGAACACCAAATACCATTTTGGAAAAGGCAACTTGATTTGCATACAACTTTTCAAGATCATTAGCAGTGAGCGGTGCTTAACGTTGTTCATCTTGTCCCATGAGAGTTGCAACAACATCTCTAATAATGGTTCGTATTGGAACATGAGGACCTTCTTTAACGAATCTCCATATAGATTCATCTTTTTCTTTTCCAAGTAAAAATCTTTCAATTTTGACTTTCTAGTGATCACTCTTCAATAACTAGCAGTGGTCCATGTGTAGGGCAGCCCACACTATTTGCTATTTGCATTGAGTACATTTGTTGAGAATTAGAAGAAGCCATTGAAGTTAAGATATCTTGAGCAAAAGTGGTATATAGAAGAATTTTTATCCTGAACACAGAAATGATCGAAATACCAAGGTAATCTCGAGTCAACTATAATTTGTTCTTATGGATTCAAAGGACAACCACTCAAGTTGTGATACCAATTATGAGAACAAGGATCTGATTGTGCAGGGACAGGGCTTGAAAACTCAAACCTTGAGTTAATGCTTAAGATCAATGCCTACTTCTAATTATAAGCTCCAGTCAAGTCTGGCAAGACCAGTCAAGACTTGAAGATGAAGATCAACAAAGTACTTAAGGAATTGTATATGAGACTATGAGTATAATTAAGGTAAAGACAATAAATAAACACAAGGAATGTTTTAAAGAATGGTTTGAGAGAAAAGTGAAAGTGAAGTAAATGTGAAAATATTTATCTTTGGACGAACAGTCCATCACATATTCTTGTCATTAAATGCTCCTTATATAGGAGAAAGAGTTACATTGTAAAAACCAAGTTGCTTACATAGGACCTGATAAAGTGTTTACTCCTGATATTTCTGATTATCCATTTTGACAAAATAAACTTAGTCCTATGAACTATTACATCAAGTAAAAGACAAGAATAATAATTGGAAGAGGGAAAGACAATCTTTAAACAATTTCTTCACTTCGGACATAATCTCTGCTACTCCGGACACCAACATCACTTCGGACCAAAGACTGACTCCGGACTCCATTCCACTTCGGAACTAACACTGATTACGGAATAACAAAAGGTTATAGATTGCTAGAGGTTCACTTTCAGGTTCCAACAAGAATATCAGACATTAGTTAGTCAACCTAGGTTATAAATACACATGTATAAATCGCACAACAGACACCTAGAGTGAGGGAATCACTTGTACTCGTATTCTCAAACACATTTATGTAATTTACATTTTGATTAATAAGATTAAACAAGACAGATGATCATTATCACATCACAAGGAGTTATGTTGGAAATCCTAGCAATGATCAATGGCTTTTCTTGTAGGATCACTCGTTGTCGCTTTCATTTTCACATTCATATTGATTACAACACCACAGTCTCCCATACAATTTGGTTGATATTTATTCGATCGTCTTTTGACCAAAACACCAACCATTTTGACAAAATAAACTTAGTCCTATGAACTATTACATCAAGTAAAAGACAAGAATAATAATTGGAAGAGGGAAAGACAATCTTTAAACAATTTCTTCACTTCAGACATAATCTCTGCTACTCCGGACACCAACATCACTTCGGACCAAAGACTAACTCCGGACTCTATTCCACTTCGGAACTAACACTGATTACGGAATAAAAAAAGGTTAGAGATTGCTAGAGGTTCACTTTCAGGTTCCAACAAGAATATCAGACATTAGTTAGTCAACCTAGGTTATAAATACACATGTATAAATCGCACAACAGACACCTAGAGTGAGGGAATCACTTGTACTCGTATTCTCAAACACATTTATGTAATTTACATTTTGATTAATAAGATTAAACAAGACAGATGATCATTATCACATCACAAGGATTTATGTTGGAAATCCTAGCAATGATCAATGACTTTTCTTGCAGGATCACTCGTTGTCGCTTTCATTTTCACATTCATATTGATTACAACACCACAGTCTCCCATACAATTTGGTTGATATTTATTTGATCGTCTTTTGACCAAAACACCAACCATTTTGACAAAATAAACTTAGTCCTATGAACTATTACATCAAGTAAAAGACAAGAATAATAATTGGAAGAGGGAAAGACAATCTTTAAACAATTTCTTCACTTCGGACATAATCTCTGCTACTCCGGACACCAACATCACTTCGGACCAAAGACTAACTCCGGACTCTATTCCACTTCGGAACTAACACTGATTACGGAATAACAAAAGGTTAGAGATTGCTAGAGGTTCACTTTCAGGTTCCAACAAGAATATCAGACATTAATTAGTCAACCTAGGTTATAAATACACATGTATAAATCGCACAACAGACACCTAGAGTGAGGGAATCACTTGTACACGTATTCTCAAACACATTTATGTAATTTACATTTTGATTAATAAGATTAAACAAGACAGATGATCATTATCACATCACAAGGAGTTATGTCGGAAATCCTAGCAATGATCAATGACTTTTCTTGTAGGATCACTCGTTGTCGCTTTCATTTTCACATTCATATTGATTACAACACCACAGTCTCCCATACAATTTGGTTGATATTTATTCGATCGTCTTTTGACCAAAACACCAACCACACATTAAATCATCTCTATCATCTCCAACTTACTTAGATCCCTAATTCATTGGAGAGAGAGAGAGAGAGAGAGAGAGAGAGAGAGAGAGAGAGAGAGAGAGAGAGAGAGAGAGAGAGAGAGAGAGAGAGAGAGAGAGAGAGAGAGAGAGAGAGAGAGAGAGAGAGAGAGAGAGAGAGAGAGAGAGAGAGAGAGAGAGAGAGAGAGAGAGAGAGAGAGAGAGAGAGAGAGAGAGATGTCTTAAAATGATTATGAGGTAACCTATTGAAAAAATAAAAATAAATAAATAAATAAATAATGTTAAGATGATTACAACAACCCGTTTCCTGTCAATTTTAATATTTTTGTGTGGATTTCTTTAAAAAAAACATATGCATTAATTTTTAATGCTTGTGGATATGCGATTGTTTTGTCCGCTCATCACGACTTTCGAGCCTCAACAACACCAAAAAAACTAGTGCAATGCATATATTTTAAAACATTATCGTTGCATATTAAAGATTCGTGTTCTAGAAAAAAAAATAAACCTAACATTATATGAAAATCAGACCGATTTGTTTTGGATGTTGGCTTGATGCCAAAAACAAGTAGCTGTGAAATTCTGTTTTCAAATTATTTTCTGTATTAGTTTTTAAAAGTGGTCCAGATTAATTTTGTTTATGTATATTTATTAGTATTTATAGAATTTTGTAATAATTACGTTGGAAGACAAATTAGACGTAAAATGATTGTATTTAGTCATTTTTATTTTAAATATGTAGTTTCAGAATCAACGTATATAGCCATGCTATAATAATTGGAACTGTGAACCAAATCATGGTTATTTTAAGAATCTTCAAAACCGAATATCCGGAAATTTAGAAAATAGATTATTAGTATCCGAATCCATATCCGAAATTTCGGATATCTGAATTTTCGTATACGGATTCGAATATCAATAATGGATATCCAAAATTCTTGGTTTCCTTTATTGTTATCAAATATCAATCAACTTAAAACAAGTTTTAGCATATATTAAGTTGTTAATAGTCTATAAGATGCAACTCAACTCAGCAATTACAAACCACTTTTGAAATTCAAAACAAACAAAACATTGATCCATGAAGTATTAAACGTTAAAACATTTGTAACCATAATCAGACCCATTGCTCAGGTAAATCTGAAAAAGGTAAAAACATTTCGCTGTTCGTGTCCAAATAAATAAGAGATAACCATATTTAAAAATCTAAATATACTATAATTTTAGTTTTAATTGTAAGTCATCATATGGATTACTTATGAAAATAATTCTATACGTTCCTGTATATTTTTTCTTTTTTGGTGGAAAAAGAAGCTGCATTTACATTTGTCTTGAAGATAGAGCTATGTTTTTCTGTATCAGGTTATGAATATTCTTACAATGTACTACGTAGTTAATAGATTCGTATTTAACAGATGTGCCTCTTCAAAACATTGATATACTAATATATAGGGGTGAGCATTTGGACCGGTGGACCGGACCGGACCGGACCGTTTTTTTGGACCCCCGGGCCGGTTCTCGGTTCTAAGATTTCTTGCCGGTCCGGTCCGGTTTTTTTCCCGGTCCGGTCCGGTTTTTACCGGGTTTAGAACCGGTTGGACATGATTAAGATTTTTGTGACGTTTTTTAAACGCACATAATTCATTCGTTTTAAGTCGGATTGACCTGCAGTTTTTTCCAACATTTAGTTTACAGTTTGTAGATGAATTTAGACTATAATTTTGTTTATTTTGGTATTATATTCACCGTGTTACAATCTTTCAAAGTAGAGCTATCAAAGCTGAAAAAATTCAGCTTTTCAGCAACATTTTGTAAGCTGTGACGGTTTTTAAAAACCCATAACTCATTCGTTTTAAGTCGGATTGACCTCCGATTTTTTCCAACATTTAGTTTACAGTTTGTAGATGAGTTTAGACTATAATTTTGTTTATTCTGGTATTATATTCAATGAGCTACAATCCTTTAAAGTAGAGCTATCAAAGTTGAAAAAATTCAGCTTTTTAGCAAGATTTTATAATCTGTGACGTTTTTTAAACACCCATAACTCATTCGTTTTAAGTCGGATTGACCTACGGTTTTTTCCAACATTTAGTTTACAATTTGTAGATGAATTTAGACTATAATTTTGTTTATTTTGGTATTATATTCATTGAGTTACAATCCTTCAAAGTAGAGCTATCAAAGCTGAAATATTTCAGTTTTTTAGTATTATTTTATACTATAATTCCGAGTCCGCGTTTAGCACTTGTGGTAGAGTTGTAAGTGAGTATCAAACTAGTTTATCAACATTGATAGTTGAAGCTTTGTTATGCACCCATGATTGGGTGATAAAGTTTACAAATCCGATAGTTGACAACGTTGGTGACATCTTGAACGATGATGATATAGCTTTGGATAAAAAAATTACAATATTTATTCTTTTTTTATACAATTATTACTTTTTATTAAATACTAACAACATTTTCATTTGTGTTTATTTAGAGATTGCACAAGCTTTAAATATGTTACATATTGATTTTAAAGTTTAAACTATGATTTTTGTTGTTACGGTAATACTTTTGTATGTTTGTCTTAAAATTGTTTAACTTTTGTTGGTGAACTTGATTTATATGTTAGTTGCTTTTATTTGGAAAATTAATTTTTGCAAATTGTAAGTTATAATATTATACATCAATGTAGATTAGTTAGGCATGAAACGGAAACATATTAATTTTGCAAGTTATAATATTATACATCAATGTAGATTACTTATTATACTCTATGCAATTAAAGTTGTACCGGTCCAAACGGGTCCAAAAACCGGAAAACCCGGACCTGGACCCGGACACGGACACGACTCATCCGGTCCGGTCCATGGTCCACAAAATTCTCCATAACCGGTCCGGTCCAAGAGCCGGTCCGGTCCGGTTCGGTCCGGACCGGTCCAAATGCTCACCCCTACTGATATACATTCTAAAAGAAAAATAGACATCATACATTCGCCATTAAAAGTAAACCAATTTATTACATCAAAGCATGTAGTTTCAATTATGAATAATAAATAAAATATAAACAACTAATAAAAATCAAATTTCCGGATATTGAATATCGGAAATATCCGAAATTTTAGAAAATGAGTATCCGTATCCGAATTTTCGGATAACTTTAGATCGGATTTTTGGACTCGAATGTTTTTTAAACATCCATAGTCTACTTTGATAATCAAATTATTTTTGAATACCCTGAAAGATCATACTTAATTCATAATCTGACCATATATCTAGGTCGAGCACCTTAATTATTCGACCATATGTTTACGTCGAACAAATATCAATTTAAGATAATCCAAATCACACTTTTATTTTTAGACACAAAAAAATTTTTAAAAATAAAAAAATCGATGAATGTAAGGATCGTCGAGATTTTTAGACATCCCAAAAATGGCATATATTGTGAGTATTAATATTTATACTATTTGAAACGTTACAAGTGATCTTAGAGTTTTTTAATTAGTATGAGTGGACAAGTCAGTTTAAATTGAAGGGATAATGACTTGAAAGGGTAACGAACTTTCGACTTTTGTTACATTTAGTCACTAAACTTTTTTTCGTTATCTATTTGCCATTGAACTATTGAAACTGTTCACATTTTACCCTTATGACCGGCTGTTGCCGGTCATAAGGGTGAAATGTGAACAGTTTCAATAGTTCAATGGCAAATAGATAACGAAAAAAAGTTTAGTGACTAAATATGAACAAAATCGAAAGTTCGTTTCCCTCTAAAAAGTTCAATGACTAAATGTGAACAAACTTTCTCTTGTATTATGTTTTAGCAAATTATTTGTTTTTGTTAAATTGTAGCAACATTTGTTGATTAAGAAATCTATGAAATAAATAAAAAAAAAAAACAGAACCCTGAAAATATATTTAAAAAAAACAAAAAACCAAAACCGAAATAAAAAACCAATGGTTTGACATTTTCCAAAATAAAAAATCAAAATTTCCAATCTGATTTTGATTTTATAAAAAAATGAACCATTCTCACTGATGTGAATTATGACCATTAGTTTGGCATGTGGAATTTGTGACATCCCATGAATATGTAGTTACAACATCGTCTGAACTCGTAATTCATAGTAAGGGGTTAGAGTATCATCGCATGAATACGTAGTTACAACATCGCCTGAACTCGTAATTCATCACCTACAGGTTATGGGCCTGCTGGTGTTTCCACTGAGTTGTCTAGAATAGTCCGTGGTCGCCATCTATACTTTGATAGATGACTACATCGCCACATTGTTGGTTAAGGTTATGGTATCTTCTTTCATCCTACATCACATATTCATCATCATCGATTTACCTAATTATCATCACCTTTCTATCATCACCTATCTCTCATCATTTTATTTCATCACACACCAACTATTTCATCTACCCATGTTTCATCCGCAACATATTTGTAGATATAAAATAAATATACCGTTTAAATCTTTTAAAACATGTATAAAATCGTTCATCCAACATAGACAACAAGTATTCAAATAATATGCATACATAGCACGTAATTTATATAAAATACTTCATATCTATATGTAAGATGAAAATAACTATATATACCATAAAAATCCCATAAATGCTTCCTAACTTCGAACCCCAAGGTTTACTCTACTAAAGCTTCATATTCTCGGCTCTCTGGACCTAGAAGGATCTAGATCTATCACACCAAAAAGCTCAAGATAGCTCTTCCTTTCACTCTACACACTCAAGCTCGCTAGGGTTCTCACTTATGGGAAATGTAGTCGCAATTGAAGGTCATAAGTGCCTTTAAATATGGCTCGGGCCCAAAGATTTAGGGTTTCTGCCAACAACGCGGACTCGTTGAGTCGCCTCACCGACTCGTCGAGTCCATTTATTAATCTGAGTCATCAGTCGCGACCTTACTCGACGAGTTGAGGCGTCAACTCGTCGAGTCTCTCTTCTTAACTCAAAAGAAAAATACTTAAATTATGATACCTGGAAATCCGGATGTTACATTTTGTTTTTTTATTTCATAGATTTCTTTATCAACAAATGTTGCTACAATTAAACAAAAATAAATAATTTGGTAAAACATAATACAATAGGAAGTTTGTTCACATTTAGTCATTGAACTTTTTAGAGGGAAACGAACTTTCGATTTTGTTCACATTTAGTCACTAAACTTTTTTTCGTTATCTATTTGCCACTGAACTATTAAAACTGTTCACATTTTACCCTTATGACCGGTAACAGCCGGTCATAAGGGTAAAATATGGACAGTTTCAATAATTCAATGGCAAATAGATAACGAAAAAAAGTTTAGTGACTAAATGTGATAAAAATCGAAAGTTCATTACCCTTTCAAGTCATTATCCCTAAATTGAAACTAACAAGTCGGCTTGACCAAATTAACATTTTTAAACTAACTAAAATCAAATCCAAGTGGACAAGTAGGTTCGGTCTTGTTAGGTCTCAGAGTTCTATGTATGATGTGTCAGAGTATGTTGCAAAAACTTTTATTGTTATATCTTAGTCTTCAATGTAATGCTCGGATAGTCTGTTAGTATTGAAATATAAATACCTTAGTATGATCGTAACTCACAAAAAACTCTCTATGCCCAATTAGGTAGAGAGGAAAGCAATAAATAGAATAAAAAGTTACAAATACACCCTTGGAAAAATACAAAATAAACACAACTAGCTAATCATGTAAAATATCCCCCTTCAAGCGGAACGGTGGTGGACCAATAGTGAGCAAGTCACGAAAGAACTCAAACTGATGGCGGGGAAGACTTTTGGTAAAGATGTCAGCCACCTGGAGCTTGCTGGATACAAATTTGGTATGAAGTTTCCCAGAAGAAACGAGCTCCCGAATGAAATGGTAATCGAGTTCAATATGCTTCGCACGCTTGTGGAAAACCGGATTCCGAGTAAGAAATAACGCACTTTTGTTGTCACATAGGAGAGTGGGACGAACATATGGGAGAGCATGGAGTTGTTGAAGCAGATGGGTAATCCAAATGAGTTCAGCAGCTGTATATGCCATGGCCCGATATTCGGATTCGCCACTGGAGTGAGAGACAGTAGGTTGCTTCTTGGCACTCCAGGAAAAAAGGTTGCCACTGAGGAAGATAGAGTAGCCATAGGTGGAGCGTCGAGTGTCAAGACAACGAGCCTAATCAGAATCAGAGTACCTGAGAAGAGGTGATGAAGGATTTCGGTGAGAGAAAGTTAGGCCGAAGGACATGGTGCCCTTGACATACCGAAGAATACGTTTGACACTCTAAAAAGAGGAGAGAGTTGGAGCCTGAAGGAATTGGCTGACTTGATTTATCGCATACAAGATATCAGGTCGGATAATCGTTAAGTATTGGAGGGCTCCCACAAGTGAACAGTAAGTGGTGGGGTCATCAAACGGGTCACCACTTGTGACAAAAGCAACATTAGCGGCATGGGGAGTGGTGAAAAGTTTGGCATAAACCATATTGGCCCGCTTGAGGATGTTATGAGCATATTTGGACTGACTGAGGAACAAACCGTCAGTAGTATATGTCACCTTGAGACCAAGAAAGTAGTTAAGACGACCAAGGTCTTTAATGGCAAATTCAACATGCAACTTGTGGATAAAGGATTGAATAATTGAGGCCTGATTACCAGTAAGGATCAGGTCATCAACATAAATCAAAAAATACATAATGCATGCACCCCGTTTAAAAACAAAGAGAGAAGGGTCGGCCCGACTGCATACAAAACCATTTGTGACAAGAAACAAGCTAAGCTGATGGAACCAAGCCCGGGGCGCTTGTTTGAGGTCGTAGAGAGCTTTGTTTAAACGACACACGTGATAAGAAAACTGGGGGTCTTGAAAACCCAATGGCTGCTCCATATACACACGCTCATTCAAGTGGCCATTGAGAAAAGCATTGTTAACATCAAGTTGATGAAGATTACACTTGTTTGTAACGACAAGAGACAAAACAATACGGACTGTAGCTGCTTTATGTAACACCGTAAAAATTAAAACAATTTTTCACATTTGAAAACACATTTTAAATAAAACCATTCATTCATAAAATCTCATAACATCATGTTTTTAATTCACAAATGTCTCCCAAGATCAAAATACATCCAATCCCGTATGTGTGTACGAATCAAGCTGGCGCCTTCCCGCGGTCATCACTGGTACTTGAAACACATAACACTGAACACTGTAAGCATAAGCTTAGTGAGTTCCCCAAAATACCACAATAATCACATAATAGCCACTTGAGGCTGTAACTCTCTTGACCCTCTGGTCAATGTGTCTCAATGGGGCCCTCCAGCCCCAACTCTCTGTGGGCCCTCTGGCCCTAACTCTAGGGACCCAAAAGTCCCAACTCTATAACTCTGAATCATGCATATCACATATCACAATAAATCACAACACATAATAACATGCAATCACACTGGCATATAACTCTATAATACTTTGTCTCTTAACTCTGTTACCACACTAGGTAAAGTATAGTGAGAAGACTCACCTTGGGTATCTCGGTAAATCTCTGACTCGGTACAAAGTCACCGACCTGAATCGAATCACTCCTTTCCAAGGAGAGACCTTCAGGAGTACAAAGTCGCCGACCTGGAACTCGAGCTCGGACCGACGCCTATCCGCATAACTCTTCTGACGACTCTGAGCGGTCAATAACCTCTGCCTAACCTGCAGTATCTACTCAGTTGTCTGCAGCACAATCTCTGTACTACCCATAACACGTTGCCCGACCTCTCCCCAGCAAATGGGGGTCCGACACCTCCTCCCATACAACAACTCAAAGGGCGGCATACCAATGCTCGAATAACGGCTGTTATTGTAGGAAAACTCTGCCAAGGGCAAATACGTGTCCCAACTCCCCCCGAAATCCAACACACATGCCCGGAGCATATCCTCGAGCGTCTGAATCGTCCGCTCACTCTGTCCGTCAGTCTGGGGGTGATATGCGGTACTAAAATGCAGCCTAGTACCCAACTCCTCGTGAAACTTCTTCCAGAATCTGGAAGTGAAACGCACATCTCGGTCTGAGACAATCGAGATCGGCACTCCATGCCGTGATACCACTTCCCTCACGTACATCTCTGCCAACTTCTCTGCGGATGAGCTCTCACTGATAGCAAGGAAGTGGGTGCTCTTTGTCAACCTGTGCACAATCACCCAAATTGCATCGACTCCCCTAACAGTCCTTGGCAATTTGGTGATAAAATCCATGGTAATCTGTTCCCACTTCCATTCGGGAACCTCCAACGGCTGCAACTTACCATGCGGTCTCTGGTGCTCGGCCTTAACCCTACGGCAGGTTAAGCACCTCTCAACAAACCACGCGACATCCCTCTTCATACATGGCCACCAATACTCCCTCTTCAGGTCTAAATACATCTTAGTGGCACCAGGATGGATCGAGAACTTCGACCGATGAGCCTCTTCCATCAAAATGGTACGCATCCCTCCCACAAACGGTACCCAGATACGCCCCTGAATGGCGTCCAAGACCGGCCATCGGTAACGAACTCCGATACCAACCCAACAACTCGCTCTTTCTTCTGCATCTCAGGCTGCATAGCCTCAGCCTGTGCCCCACGAATGGCGTCCAACACCGGAGCTATCACGGTCAATGTCAAACATACATCTCGCAATGGGGTGTTCTCCGCCCTGCGGCTCAGTGCATCAGTTACAACATTAGCCTTGCCCGGGTGGTACAGGATCTGACAATCATAATCCTTGACCACGTCCAATCACCTCCTCTGTCACATGTTTAGGTTGGGCTGATCCATAAAATACTTCAGGCTCTTGTGGTCCGTGTATATCGTACACCGAACCCTGACCTCAAATCGATCTTGGAGAACCAAGATGCTCCCTGCACCTGATTGAACAAATCATCGATCCTCGGCAATGGGTAACGGTTCTTGACTATCAGCTTGTTCAACTCCCAGTAATCAATGCACATTCGGTGTGAACCATCCTTCTTCTTGATAAAAAGGATAGGCGCTCCCCACGGCGAGCTGCTCGGCCGAATAAATCCCTTTCCCAACAGCTCCTGAAGCTGCGAGGATAACTCTTGCATCTCTGGTGGTGCAAGATGATAGGGCACCTTGGCAATAGGCGCGACCCCCGGAACCAAATCGATACTGAACTCCACTTGCCTCACAGGAGGCACACCCGGCAACTCCTCTGGAAATGCGTCCGGGAACTCACGCACTATCGGAACCTCCTCAACTGACCTCGGTCTCTCTAAATCAACCCGCGCATCCATCACATACGCCACAAAGCCCTTACATCCCTGCTGTAGACAATGCCTCACTCTAGCGGCCGAACAAAACGCTGACCCAGAACGTGTACCCTCGCCGTACACCATAAGAACTCCCCCACTAGGGTCTCGTATGGTCACCAGCTGTCGCTCGCAGTCTATAACTGCACCGAATCTGCTCAACCAGTCCATGCCCACAATGACACAAACATCACCCATCGCAATAGGAACCAAATCAATCGGTAACTCAACACCGAAAATCTCGAATACACACCCTCGGATCACCTCTAAGGCATATATCACCCTCTCATCTGCTATGGAAACTCTCAGAGGTCGACTCAACGCCTCACGACTAACACTGATATGCTGACTAAAAACCAAAGATACAAAAGACCGACTTGCACCCGAGTCAAATAACACCAAGGCAGGTACACAATTCACAAGAAAAGTACCTACACATAACATAATATAAGCATAATATCTCAACATCAAAATAAATACACAAAAGAATACATACCAACCACGACATCGGGCGCTACGCGGACCTCCTCCGCGGTCAACTGAAAGGCTCTCCCTCGTGCTCTCGGCGCCTCGGCCTTCACTGGCCGACTCTCGGTAGCTCTGATGGCGGCAGGGGCAGATCCCTGAGGTGCTCCCTGTGCTGACCCCCGCAACTGCGGACACTCTGCCTTCTGGTGTCTGGTCTGGTTGCAATGAAAACATACTGCAAACCCCTTGGGACAGTCCTTGGCCATATGCCCCTCCTTGCCACATTTGTAGCAAGACCCTGCTCTGCACACCCCGTCGTGGCTCTTGCCGCACTTGCCACAAGTGCGGCCCCGCTGGCTCCCTGATCTCGAATCGGCGGGCTTGGCCCGCTTGGCTACCGACTGAGACTACACTGGTCGCCGATCCCTCCCCTGAGACTCAGCCTCCTCCCAAGCCTGAGTCTGCAGCTCTATCTCCCTCTTCCAGGTATTTTCCTGAAGCTCGAAAAATGTCTGGTACGTCGAGTTCGCCACGAACTCATGTATGTCCCTCCTCAAAATGCTCAAATATCAACTCATACGTGCCTGCTCGGAGGACACGTGCTCTGGGCAGAACATCGCCCGCTCATGAAACATCCTCGTGATCTCCGTAACAGACTCAGTACCCTGCTTGAGGGTCAGAAACTCCTGGGCCAAACGCTCCCTTTCCACCTGGGGAACGTACTCATCTCAGAACATAGCAGTGAACCTCTCCCAGGTCAGTGCTGCAAGCTCAGCAGGCGTGTAGTGTGCCGTCACAAACTTCCACCAGTCCTTCGCTCCCAAGCGAAGCTGGTTCAGCGCGAACCGGACTCTCAAATGCTTAGGAGATGAGCAAGTGAAGAAACACCCCTCTATGTCTGAAATCCATCTCATCGCCGCAATCGGGTCCTGGGTCCCATCAAACTCTGGTGGTTTTGTGTTGCTGAACTCTCGGAACAACAACGCATCACCACCCTGCGGCCTCGTCGCAGCTATAGTTGTAGTGGCTTCAGCAACAACAGCCTCAGAAAGAGCAGCGTACTTCTCATCAAATGTCTCTATCAACTTGGTCTTGATAGACCCGAACATCTCTGGTATCTTTTCCCTGATGGCCGCAGCCACCTCCTCCTAGATGATCCTACGGATCTCCTCATCCCTCGTATCACTGGTCCCTGATGCTTGGCGAGTCCCAACCATGATCTCTCTCTTTGAAATACAACATAAAAATAATATCAGGGACTCGCTCGAGTATACTCACACTCGAGTACTCTAACCTACTTGTTCCTTGGTACTCCAAAGCTTCTTACTTGGACTGTTCACTGACCCGGTGTCTTCAGTAGTACGGGCCTAATACTATCGTCCACACCGCATCAGCATCCACCCCAAGTCCTCCTCTCAGAGTCCTAAGTCCCAAGCACTTTACTCTCTCTAATCATATGATACTAGCAAACAGATATCTCACAATCTCCTCGCTGCTACCTAACCACTCTGAAATATTCATAGCAGGAAGACTCCTAGACTCAGGCATCACATATCAGGCCACTCTAGTCCTTATAAGAATACCTAGTCTACTCTAGCATGCATATCATAGCTCATCATATAACATAGCACATCATATCTCATAACACTTATAATAATGGTATTTTAGGAAATCACCGTTCGGGCGCTGGCTGTTCGTACACACGACTCTGCTCTGTTTGTCTCGCAAGTACTTCTTTTGAAAACTTGTTTTATAAATTTTTTCTCAAATCCTCGGTTTGAGTTCAGATACGCCCGAAGGTGCACCCGAATCCCTCAAACCTAGGCTCTGATACCAACTTGTAACACCGTAAAAATTAAAACAAATTTTCAAATTTGAAAACACATTTTAAATAAAACCATTCATTCATAAAATCTCATAACATCATGTTTTTAATTCACAAATGTCTCCTAAGATCAAAATACATCCAATCCCATATGTGTGTACGAATCAAGCCGGCGCCTTCCCGTGGTCATCACTGGTACCTGAAACACATAACACTGAACACTGTAAGCATAAGCTTAGTGAGATCCCAAAATACCACAATAATCACATAATAGCCACTCGAGGCTATAACTCTGTTGACCCTCTGGTCAATGTGTCTCTGTGGGGCCCTCCAGCCCCAACTCTCTGTGGGCCCTCTGGCCCTAACTCTAGGGACCCGAAAGTCCTAACTCTGTAACTCTGAATCATGCATATCACATATCACAATAAATCACAACACATAATAACATGCAATCACACTGGCATATAACTCTATAATACTCTGTCTCTTAACTCTGTTACCACACTAGGTAAAGTATAGTGAGAAGACTCACCTCGGGTATCTCGGTAAATCTCTGACTCGGTAATTGTTGGCCTAGCCTCCGCCTAATCATATGAAAATAACACTCTATTTAATATAACTCTCAAAGGCTAGACTATGCTCTCTTATGACACTCTCAGAAGGGTAAAAGAACATTTTACCCCTCTCATAGCTCAAAGGCCCCACATTAGACCATACCCTAAAAGTCAACCAAAAGTCAACTCTCCGGGTTACGCTGTGCGTACCAGATGTGTACGCTGGGCGTACCCGGCTGCACCACAGAATCAGGGAGCGCCACCCAGTACGCGGCGCGTACTAGGAATTATGCCCGACGTACTCCCCTGCTTTAGCCCTTTTGCTCTTGAGGTCTTAAACAGTTAAGACCTACGTCCATATTTTAGATCTGACCCCTTCTAAGCCCCTTAATCCATAAAGTTGATGACTTTAAGCCTTTGCATGGCTGAACAAGTCACTAACTCCCAAAATGATCCATCCTTCAACTCTAGAAGGCTTAAAACACATGCATGACTCCAAAGTAACATCCAAGATAGGAACTTTATGGCTCTACATCACTAATAACACTGAAAAGGGACAGATCTCGGACCATGGAGCACTTTACACTCATAAAGTCTCCACCTTTGGGGTTTTTAGCCCTAAAAAGGACACATACAACAACAACCAAAAGAAGAAGAAAGTTTTGAACTTTATACCTCCAAGAGTAGGTCTTTCCTCTGTAGATCTCAGATCCAAACTGGCACCTCAAGCTTTAGCCTCCAAGATCTCCTTTCCTCCTTCTTCACCAAGCCACTAAAGCACCAACAAGCTCAAATCAACACTCTCACACACTAAGAACGATGGGGCTCTCTTTTAGGGTTTCACTCACTGATATGGAGGCTAAGGAATGAGCCATAACACCCTTTAAATAGTGCACAAGGAGGATTAGGGTTTTTGCACCTGGGTCGGGTACGCCCGGCGTAACTCTAGGTACGCCCAGCGTACCTTGGCGACTCCGCGTCCAAATTAAGCGCGTGAGTACACGCAGCGTACCCCTCTGGTACGCCTAGCGTACTCACTTGCTACACATCCTCCACTCAAGGACTAAACATGACAATTCAATAAAGAACAAGGATGAAAGAAATGGACCTGAATCTCGGGGTGTTACACTTTAACTACTGGGCTAAAAGTATGAGAGTAATCCAAACCAGGAACTTGGCTGAATCCTTGGGCAACTAAATGGGCCTTGTAACGATCAATGGAACCAATAGCAAGGTATTTTGTCCCAAATACCCATTTACAGCCAACAACATTGTGGTTGTGCGGGCGAGGGACCAAGGTGAAGGTATTGTTGCGACGTAAAGCATCCAACTCCTGTTGTGTTGCATGACGTCCACCCAATGCGAGTAACGAGCGGTGTTTTTAAAACTGGTGGGATCGGTTGAAGCATGAAGAGCTGCCAAAAGCCCATGAGAAGTGAGATCCGCCCGGTATTTAGGTTTAAAAATTCCAGCTTTAGCCAGGGTGATCATCAGGTGACTCAGAGGAGGAGGATATTGTGGTAATGGAGATGAGGAGACCAGAGATGTCAGCTTAGTTGGAAGATATTCAAAGGCAACATCATAGTCAGAATCAGCACCACCATGGTTATGATCATTAGCGCCATGGCCATTATTATCAGCAATGGGAGCAGGAATGGGAGAAGCGGCTGGTTGAGAGGGATCCTTAGATAAACACCACGAGGTTAACATGGGAGTTGGTGTTGGAGCGGTAATAGTAGCAGGTGGACTTAGCATCGTATGGATCATCTCGAAACTGTGATAAAACAAGCATGTGGGCCGGTAATGAAGTTGCATCATTATGGAAGGGAAAGCATTGTTCGTCAAATCGAGCATGATGAGAGACAAAGATACGAGATATGGAGGGCTCCAAACACTGAAACCCCTTATATTGAGAGCAATACCCGAGAAAAATACATGGAAGGCTCCGTGCAGATAGTTTGTGATCCACATAGTCACGTAAATAAGGATTGAATCGACACCCGAATGGGCGAAAATGGCCATAGGAAGGTGGAGTCTTAAAAAGCATCTCAAATGGGGAGCGATTCTCTAATACCGAAGAGGGTATCCAGTATATAATATAGAGGGCAGTGCTGAACGCGTGAACCCGGTAATATGGGGAAACATGACTGTTGAAGAGCATAGCAAGACCTGTCTCAACGATGTGTCGATGCTTCCGCTCGACCCGCCCATTTTGTTGTGGGGTGTACATGCCTGAAATACGGTGAAATGTGCCATTGTTCTCAAGTAGAGAACGAGCTAAGTAATTGAGAAATTCCGTGCCACCGTCGCTTTGAAATACTTTGACTTTAATGTTAAATTGGGTCTGCACAAATTTAAGAAATACATCCAATACAACATGAAAACCCGACTTTGCTTTTAGTGGCTAAAACCACGTAAATCAAGAATAGTCATCTACAAACACAACACAATAACGAGAAGAATCAACCGAACGTACGGGAAAAGGTCCCCACAAATCACAGTGAATAAGATCTAATACTTTCATAGCACGTCTTTCATTGTTTACAAAAGGTAACCGATGAGCTTTAGCCATCTGACAAGAAGAGCATAAAAATGGTTTGGGTAAAACAGAGGTAACCGACAATTGGCCCTTTTTATTTAATAGAGAAATAGAGTCACAGGACACATGTCCTAAACGGTCATGCCAAAGTTCAAAAGAAGCCTTCAACTTGGAACTAGTGGAATCAAAAAAAGCATGTGGATTGGAAGAGAGTATATAAAGACCACTGTTACACCGACTCTGTGCTAGAACTTGCTTCGTCTTTCGGTGATGAATGTAAAAATTAGGATGATAAAATAAAAAATCCAGAGAACTATCATATGTCAATTTGCTAACAGATAGAAGGTTTTTAGTGAGCTTGGGAATGACTAACACATCCTGAAGATGGATATTCTTGTGTAAAAACGTGTGCCCAATGTGGGATATAGGAAGAGTCGTACCATTACCAAAGGAAACCTTGTTCGGGTCAGAAAATGGAGCTAGATTGTTGACAGAAGTGGCTGAGGATGACATGTGACCTGATGCACCCGAATCGACATACCAGTCAGGGCCAAATGAATTCACATGACATTGCGCATCAAAGGCGCTTGCAAGATTGACATCGGAAGTTGCAATAGGGGAGCTAGCAAACCGAGCAAGCTGAGGACAAGTATTTGCAAAGTGTCCATTATTTTGACAGAGTTGGCAGTAGGGAGGACGATGCCCCTGCCCTCAACCGCCACGAGAAAAATGACCACCGCGACCCCGAGTAGGAGGAGAGTCATGAGAATTCACAATGAAAGCAACCGGTCGGGTGGATGAACTGTGAATAGAATGCATGAACAACTCATGCCCTTCGGCTTGAGCAAGATGGTCACGGAAGTTGATAGTAGTGCGCGAGGCTCGAATTGCGGTGGAAAAGGTCTCAAAAGGTGCTCCAACACCGCATAGAAACCAATGAACCTTGCCAGAATCGGCCACAGGTTTACCAATCATTGCCAACTGATCACATAGGGCACAAAATTTTTGACAAAAAATATGCAATTGAGGAAGAACCCTTGGAGATCTGATGAAGTCGATCCCGCAAATTCTGAATGTACTTGATGGAGGAGTTGTTATACGCATCTTATAAGGCCAACCATATGTCACGTGCAGAGGACAGACCAACAA
Source organism: Lactuca sativa (assembly GCF_002870075.4). NCBI lineage: Eukaryota > Viridiplantae > Streptophyta > Magnoliopsida > Asterales > Asteraceae > Lactuca > Lactuca sativa. The sequence continues at coordinate 152,694,040 of NC_056626.2, forward strand.
TTTCGGAGAAAGCTTCTTCAGATCGGGAGGCCTAAAGGAGAATAATAGCCCTCTAATCAGCGGATTTCCCGACAGCAAATTCCAGGTTTGGAGTCAATTTTCCATCAGTGATTAATGTAGGCGGCGACGCAGAGGAGGTGCCATCAATGAAGGGCATTAAGTTCTGATAAGAGAGGAGGGGAAGAATTTGATTCTTCCACAACAGGTAGTTTGAAGGTGTGAGACGATTGGAGATGAGATGAAGAAATGTATTCATGTAGAGGAGGGAATCAGAAGATGAACTAGCCATAAAGAAGATGAAAATGAGTAGGAAGGAACAAAAGAGGAGAAGAGGAACGATTATGATGGGGTTTGAGCAATACAACAATCATATGGTGCACATGCACAACCCTAAAGCTTTGGATCTAGGTTTGTCTATTGTACATGCAAATTTATCCAAATCTTACAAACCCTAGATCTAGCATACAAAATCTGAAAATAATAACTAAAACAAGTTTAGATGATTACCTTTCACAAGTAGCAAGAATCTTCAACTTCAAGAGCTTATTGTCACAATTGTAATACCTCTAATGGTTTACAAACACCAAGGTAAGAAGATGATCTTTGAAGAGAAGGAATGGAGGCACAAAATTTGCTCTAGGACTTCTTAGGGTTTCCAGTCACCGATTTATGATGCCCTAGGGGTTCCTTATATAGTAGTGTTGCTAGGGTTTCAGTCAAAACCCTAATTGGATGACTTAGGCCTTAAGCAGTCCAAATAACCTTCTGGAATAAGGCCATGGACGAAATCATAGTCGACTTCAACTCCAAATTTCATCTCCTTCATATCCATAAGGATCTACAGCCCAAATCCAATTATCTTATAATTGGCAATACCAATCCCCTTTATTTAATTAATCTCTTTTAGCCATAAAATTAATTCTTAATAAATTCTTGACCAATATTAATTAAGCAACATGATTTCTCTTTAAATATATTATTCTTATAATATATTAATAATCCATAATATCCTCTCTCTTCATTAATCTTCCATTCCAGTTGCTCTGGTGAAGGCAACCCAAAAGGACCATGCTAAAACCGGGTCAAGTAGATACCAAATATAGTTATGGACTTAGACACTAATCCAACAATCTCCTACTTGAATAATTCTAATAACTATAATGCAAGTACGACTTCAGGATCCAATTAGCAATCGTAGCTCTTAAAAGCCGCTGTCGAACTCTGACTCGTCCTTTAGACAAGGGATTGTATAGTCCTCCGTTCTCAAGATATCGTGCGGACAAATACATGGAACATAGTCATACTTATTGTCTAGCAGTTTGTTTCTTGATCTCTGATTTGTCTGACATAGAAGTTAATTGAACACATCAACTTAGTACTTACCGAGCGCGGTACATAAGACAAACCAAGTCATCGAGGGGCCTAGATATCGCTTTTACCCTCGCATGATAAAAGAAACAGGTAAACTTCGACTTATATGCATTTACTATTCACTCATCAAATCATGCACAAGAATACATTTTATAACATCAATTTACTGATGCGCTTATGCATTATCAATGCACAACCGACTTGCAAACAATAAACCATATATCTAGGTTTAAAGACTATATGATATTATCGTCTTGCGATCACTCGTGATAAATTCCATGAAGTGATACCAGCAAGCGTGGGTTTAATCCAATGCTCAAATCTTATTTCATAAGCACGCATGAATGTCACAACAAACCTTTGCTATGTCTAATACACTTTAAACAATCTACAAACCAATTCATGACAGTCTTCTTTCATACCTACTTCCAAAGTATGAGCGAATGTGGACTGTTCGAATAATCTTATTATTCTGGAAGTCAAACATGAAAAGTGAAACAATAGGTAAGTAATTAACATAAGACAATAACTTTACTTATAAATGATACTCTTTTATTTAATCATCAAATGTTAATTACAATTTATCTATTACACGTTTTGAAGATATCTAATCTAAACTAATATCGTCCTTCAGCCCAATGCTCCTAGCGTGCTGCAAGTGTTTAACCCTACTCAGTCCCTTCGTAAGGGGATCTGCTGGGTTATCCTCTAACGATACCCTCTTTACCACGGGGATTCCCTTTTCTACCCGATGTCTAATAAAGTGATATTTCTTGTCGATATGTCGGATCTGCCATGATCCCTCGATTCCTTGGTCAAGGCAACCGCTCCTTCATTATCGCAGAAAATCTCCATAGGCTCCTTTATGGCTGGCACAACTCCAAGGTCTTCGATGAAATTCTTCAACCATATCGCCTCCTTTGACGTTTCGCTCGCTACTATATACTCTGATTCACACGTTAAACCAGCTACGGTCTCTTGCTTGAAACTTTTCCAAGTCACTGATCCTCCATTCAGGGTAAAGACCCAGCCCAAATAAGAGCGGTAGTTGTCCTGGTCGTTCTGAAAGCTGGCGTCACTATACCCTTGTACCCTTAAGTGATCACTCCCACAAGGACAAGAAACCTTTCCTTGGTCCTCCGAAGGTACTTAAGAATATTATTGATTGTGGAGAAATATGCTCTGCCAGGGTTCCCTTGATATCTACCATCCATGCTCAAAGTGAAGGCCACATCAGGGCGAGTACAAGTCATAGCATACATGATCGAGCCAACTAAGGAAGCGTAAGGTACTCGGTTCATCTTTGCTATCTCGACTTCAGTACTCGGGCTTTGAGTCCTACTCAACTTGGCATTACTTTGGATCGGTAACTCCCCTTTCTTGGAATTCTCCATGCTAAAACACTTTAGTACGTTGTCCAAGTAAGTATTCTAACTAAGTCCTATTAGTATTTTACTCATGTTTCTTACTATCCTTATTCCCAAAATATAGGCAGCCTCTCCGAGGTCCTTCATAGTGAAACACTTCCGAATCCATGAATTAACTTCCTACAGGGTTGGGATGTCGTTTCCTATGAGTAGTATGTCATCGACATATAATACGAGGAAGCTAACTATACTCCCACTGGCTTTGACATATAGATCCAAGGTTTTTGCATGAACACCTTAGGAGTGTTAGAATGCTCAAAACCCTTCAGTGGTATCAGAGCCTAGGCTTGTTTGTTTGAAACTTGATCCAAAATAGCTGAAAAAGTCGAAATTCTTGCTATCTGCATAGTGGAATCGCTGAGTCCATAGGGGGGGGGAGGGCTCGACGAGTCCAGGCTTATCTTTAACCAACTCGGCGAGTCAGTTCTTGTGCTCGACGAGTTGGCCACGCAAAGTGCATATTTTCGATTTTTGCTGCTAGAAATGGACTAGAAACATTACCCTAAACTGTTTTAGTGTTATAACACTTGTTTTAGATGGAGTAATGGTTGTTCTAATCCATTACAATGGCTAATGTCAAAATTCCATGATTATATGTGTTCATATGTTCTTGAAATTTTGATATGAATATTCATGTTCTTATGAGTTCTTGCAAGGTCATAGGAATTATGTGCTATTGATTGGTAGTTAATTCATGATCATGATGTGTTTTAATGGAGTCCATAAGTTGTCCTCAAGTGATGGATAACCAAAAGCCACTTTGTAATAAATCCATTAAAAGAACACATAAGTTACAAAAATGAAGAGTCTTCATTTTTAATAAACAATAACTCATTAGTTATTAATTAAAATAGGTTTGTAAAGTTACAAAACTTGCCCTCAAGTTTTGGAACATGTAAACTCATCTAGTAAACTTTAGTTCCAAACCCTAGAATTTTAAAAGTTAAAATTCAACCCTTATACTTTATAATATTATAAGTTAATAATATATATATATATATATATATATATATATATATATATATATATATATATATATATATATATATATATATATATATATATATATATAAGATCAAGTCGTTTTACCGTTAGTAGACCTCATCCACGAAACCGGTCTATAAGGGGGGTATAAGGTTGTTGCCTATAAAATGGCAGCTTAATGGGTGTCCACTCTCACCCATCGCTTCCTTGATCAATGGAGGGTCGTTAGCCGAACGGGTAGAACAATGACTTAAAAATTCCCATTAAAAGTATAATGATTATTATAAAGTAACTGAATGTTTTAATAAATTCCCAATCTTAGTTACTTTAGAAAAATGTGAATAAGGCGCTAACCCATGAAATTACACTTTGCACTTTGATTAAGTCGTTAGTGGAGCGTGTGTAGTTAACCTTCACACTAACTTGGACTTGACAAGGTAGGCAAAGTGTGACTTAAGGTTTTTCATAGGTCGGTGGAGTGCGTGTGGCTAACCGACACATCGATTAAGTGAAAAACATTAAGGGTACTAAGTAATTTGCATGGTTACTTCACACCTTGTTTTGTGATCCTCGGCATCCCAGTCACAGAACATGAAGGGCACACTCGAGATTGAAACATGCCGTTGAAAAGTTAAATGAATATCAAAAGAATCTACGAGTTTCTAAAAACCAATTAAAACCTAATAATTTATATTTCGTTTTTCATGGTGGAAATTGGTGAATCGTCATTCACCTACCTTTCAAATATGTTATAGCTTAGATTACGACATCCCTCTTCTAAGTTATAATATATTATGATTGGATCCTAGCCTTAATATTACATTTGGGTGTTTTATTAAGGACTATCTATATATCTAATCTAAGCTTGTTCTCTTCTGTTTCAGATGTCTTCCCATAGTGCTGCTTCTGGCTCAAACCCTACCGGCTCCTTCGCTCTCATGAACCTTTGTGGGAGAGGAAGAACCCTTAGAAAGGTACCAAGGGTAAGACCCTTGATGGCTCCTCTTCAAGTGGAACCAAGAAAGGTTTCGTCACTCCTTCTTCTGACCCAAAAGAGGCTGAATGCTTCTATTTCCATGAAAAGTCGCATTGGAAGTGGAACTGCCCAAAGTGTAACAACGGAAATTTTTAAACAATTTTTTTCATTTCAAAAGAAAGTATTTTCATCCAAAACAAGGCATAAACATTCAACGTGTCATATCCTAATACAAATCATATGAATCCCAAGATCATAAATCATCTATCAGCGTGTACAAATCACGCCGGCGCCTTCCCACGGTCCTCGCTAGTACCTGAAACACATACACAACAACTGTAAGCATAATCGCTTAGTGAGTTCCCCAAAATACAACTTACGCACATACGCCTTTCCAGGCCCTGACCTTCCGGTCCATGTGTCTCAGGGGACTTCCGTCCCTGCTGGGTAAACCTTCCGGTCCTACCCACGCCAACCCTTCGGTCCACACTACAATGCCTTCCGGCCCATAACATATTCGCCTTCCGGCCCATAACATAATGCCTTCCGGCCCACATTAAACATATCATACATAGCACATATAACAATTAACTTATCACATATAACACATATGTCTCATATCATATCCGACCTTCCGGTCACACAATCAAACCCTTCCGGGTACAGTATAGTGAGAAGACTCACCTCGTGAATATCGATAGCTAGCAAATCCTGAAATCACTCGTGCTCGATCCTCCGAGCTACAATCTCCCTATAACATCATACATCTCTTAATAACACTTTTTATCTCTAAGGTTGACTATCCCTAAGAAGTCAACACAGGTAAACTCTGGTCAACGGTCAACGGTCAACTTTGACCAGACTCGGCGAGTGCACAAGGGCAACTCGGCGAGTCTAGACATTTTCACCAACTCTCTAGGATTCCCTTCTTACATGTCGAGTACTCCCCTTGACTCGACGAGTTCCACCTGGAAGAATCGCGGGGCCACCCCGACTCAACTCGCCGAGTCTCAAGAACAACTCGGCGAGTACCAGCTCGACTCAGTCCACCTGTCAACCCTCTCTAACTCACCCTGACTCACTGAGTCAACCTATAACTCGACTGGACCACTCACTGAGCGAACTCAAGGCAATCTTCAAGCTACTCGCCGAGTCTGCTCATCGGACTCAGCGAGTCCATACCATGCAATCACTCAAACTCGCTTCTAAGGTCAGATCTGCTCCAACAGTTCATAGATCTGGCCTTCCTAGACTGATTCATCACGTAAAGCCCCAAACTTGGTGTACATACAACCTCTATATGACGATTTATGAAGGATTATCCACAAATATCACTACTCAAGGTCATAATCTCCATTGCTCTTCATAAAGCTTGATGAATGAGGCTCTCTGGACCTCTATGGATCCAGATCCAAAGCCTCATCACAAGCAAGGGACTATTTGGCTATCAAATCAACCCAACAAAGGTCACAAGAACCCTAAAACCAAAAATGCTTCACAAAACAGAAGATGAGCCGAAATCATACCTTTAGATCGAAGATCTAAGCTTCAAATCCACAGAATAACAACCTCCTTTGCCTCCTCTTGGCTAGAACCTCCTTCTTCTTTGCTAAACAACACACAATGGTCAAGAATTGCTTCCTTTCTCTCTCAAATCGCTAAAGCACTCTAGGGTTTCACTCTATGGACTGTTGGGTACAAATGACGGCCATAAGGCCCCTTTAAATAGGTCCCAAACCCGAGAAATTAGGGTTTCATTAAACAGCGCGGACTCGCCGAGTCCATATCCTGGGCTCGTCGAGTCCAGACGAATCCCGCGTCCAGAATCGCGACCCTACTCGGCGAGTCTGAGATCCAACTCGCCGAGTCCCCTCTCAAAACACCAAAATCAAAACAATAAAGATACCTGGAAATTCGGGCTGTTACACAAAGTACCAGCAAGACTTAAGGGATGTGAAAGTAAAACCCACCCATGCAGGTATTCACAAAATATTGTCTTATAACTCACCCTATTCTTACTCTTGGGTCCTTGATACAGGATGTAGAATTCACATATGTTCTGATTTGCAGGGACTAAGAAGAAGTGAGAGTGTGGAGCATGGAAAGATAAAATTGATCATGGGGAATAGGAAAGCTTCATCACCAAGATTGGAGTTTATTCTTTGTTGCTAACTAGTGGGTTTACATTACATTTGAATAAATGTTGTTACTCGCCTGAAATGGAAAGAAATATTATTTCCTTTCATGCTTTGTACAAACAAGGGTTTACCTTTTCTTTTGATAATGAAGTTGGTGGAATAAATGCTTTCTTTAATAATGTTCTTTATTTTAAAGCATTACCTTATGATGGTGTGTATGAAGTTGTGTCTGTTGTAGATAACCTAGGAAATAATATGTTGTGTATTGATTCTTCTAATAACAATAACTTGGATAAAGCATCATTATGGCATTGTCGTCCTGGACATGTAAGCAAGAAACGCATAGGCAAACTCTAAAAGGATGGAGTCTTGGAGTCATTTGACCTAAAGTCAGATGATAGTTGTGAATCAGGCTTACTTGGAAAAATGACAAAGTCACCCTTTACTGGTTCTTATCCAAGGGGTGAAGGTTTGTTGAATCTAGTGCACACAGATGTGTGTGGAACCTTCAAAACTGCCACAAGGGATGCTAATCGTTATTATGTGACTTTTACAGATGATTATAGTAGATATGGATATGTCTACTTAATCAAGCATAAGTCAGATACTTTTGAAAGGTTTAAAGATTTTAAACAAGAAGTCGAGAATCAATTAGGTAGGAACATTAAGATGCTTTGATCCGATCGTGGTGGTGAGTATCTTATTACAGAGTTCCTCGACTATCTTAAGGAATGTGGGATCCTCTCACAATTGACACCCCCAGGACACCACAGTTGAATGGTGTGGCTGAGAGGCGTAATCGAACCTTGTTGGATATGGTTCGTTCCATGATGAGTTGAGCTTCGCTACTAATCTCATCCAGGGGGTATGCCTTAGAGATTTCCTCCCATATCCTTAATCTAGTCCCTACAAAGAAAGTTGCCAAAACTCCTCATGAGATGTGGACTGGAAAAGTTCCTAATCTAGACCACATCAAAATTTGGGGTTGCGAGGCTATCGTGAGGCGAGAGACTCACGATAAGCTCGAACCTCGAAGTGAGAGGTGTATTTTCATCGGCTACCCACATAAATCCTTTGGTTACCTCTTTTACATACCCAATGAATTTGTGGTCTTTGTAGCAAGGAGGGGTGTATTGATAGAGAGAGAGAGAGAGAGTTCATAAGTCAAGGAAACAATGGGAGGCAAATTGATCTCGAAGAAATTCAAGAGGCAAGTGGTGAAGGAACTTCAAACCCTAGCAGTCAACCTGAGGAGGAAACTCCTGTTGATCCAATTGACGAGTCTGTACCTCTGAGGCGTTCCAAAAGGGTTAATGCACCTAAGCACTTCTGTGGTTTCGATATTACTGCGGAAGGTGAGACACTTATCAATGATCAGACACTGGTAAGTCTGGACGAAACTAACAACTACGCGGAAGCCATGGCAGGCCCCGAGTCTGATAAATGGAAAGAGGCAATGGATAGCGAGATACAGTCCATGTATGACAATGAAGTTTGGAACTTGGTTGACAATGTACCAGGTCGCAAGACAGTTGGGTGCAAATGGATCTTCAAGAAGAAGACCGACATGGATGGTAATGTACACACGTATAAGGCGCGACTGGTTGCGAAGGGCTTTTCTCAAACTCTGGGAGTTGATTATGATGAGACCTTTTCACTAGTAGCAAAGATTAAGTCCATTAGGGTCCTGTTAGCCATTGCTGCATTTCATGATTATGAAATATGGAAAATGGATGTCAAAACCGCCTTCCTTAATGGAAGTTTGGCTGAAGATCTTTATATGTGTCAGCCAGAGGATTTTGTCAGTATAGAATACCCTAATAGAGTGTGTAAGCTTGAGAAATCCATCTATGGATTGAAATAAGCACCTCACAGATGGAATATTTGTTTCGATGAGAAAGTCAAAGAGTTTCGCTTTTCGAGGAGTGAAGATGAATCTTGTGTATATGTCAAGGATAGTGGGAGTATAGTTAGCTTTTCGGTACTCTATGTGGATGACATACTACTCATAGGAAATGACATCCCAACCTTGCAGGAAGTGAAGTCCTTGCTTGGGAAGTGTTTAGCTATGAAAGACCTAGGAGAAGCTACCTATATTCTAGGGATAAGGATTCTGAGAGACCGGAGTAAAAGACTAATTGGACTTAGTCAGAGTATCTACTTGGATAAGGTGCTTAATAGGTTCAACATGTAAGATTCCAAGAAAGGAGATTTACCCATCCAGAGTAACGCTAGATTGAGTATGAATCAGAGCCCGAGTACCGAGGCTGATATAGCAGAAATGAGTCGAGTACCTTATGCTTCTACAGTAGGCTCGATCATGTATGTTATGGCTTGTACTCATCCTGATGTATCCTTTGCTTTGAGCATGGTTAGCAGATATCAGGGGAATCCTGGAAAGGCTCACTGGATTGCAGTAAAGAATATCCTCAAGTAACTGCGGAGGACTAAGGATCTGGTCCCTACCCTCAGTGGGAGTGATGACTTGAGAGTTGTAGGGTATAGTGATGCTAGCTTCCAGACTGATAGGGATAATTTCTGCTCTCAGTCAGGTTGGGTCTTTACCTTAAACAGAGGAGCAATTACTTGGAAACGTTCCAAGCAGGAGACAATGGGTGATTCAGCTTGTGAATCAGAGTATATAGCAGCAAGCGAGGCTGCAAAGGAGGCAATATGGTTGAAAAACTTCATTGGAGACTGTAACACTCTAAAAATTTCAACCAATTTAAACTTTTCAAAAGCAACCCAGTTTCATAAAGTTATTACAAAAAGGTTTTCAATGCAATTATTATCAGAGTCTTTCTAGAACCACATCATAAAACATAATCATGAGGAGCGGTACGATCACGCCTTTGCCTTGCCACGGTATCCTGAAGAACCTGAAAAACAGTAAACCACAACTGTAAGCCCGAAAGCTTGGTGAGATATCCTGAAGAACCTGAAAAACAGTAAACCACAACTGGTCCGCCTGCACTAGGCCTTCAGTCGGCCTGGTCCACTCTCCGAGCCTCGGCACGTCTGGTCCGCCCTCTTGGGGCCTACAGCCTATCCGGACCGCTCGCTCGGCCTATGGGATAACCGGTCCGCCCTGGGTATGTTGGCCTACAACACAAAGCAGGACCCACCTCAACCCAACCCTAGTCCAACAACCATGTGCACATAAACATTCAATCATCTAACAATTCACATCCAATCAAACCGATCTAGCAGATCACATAGCATAACATCATCCTAACCAGGATACCGACCTAACCGGTCACTAGCATAGCATCATCCTATATACCAGGATACCGACCTTAACCAGGTATCTAACATATACCATCCTAACTACCAGGATGCAAACATAGCAAATCAATAACATAACAATGATACCCGGATCACAATCCGATAAAGGGCCGGCCTTGGTGCCGTAGACCCTGTCGATATAGTGAGGATAACTCACCTCGCAACCGTCGACTGAAAAGATAAGACCGAGCTGATCCGACCACTGACACGATCTCCACCACTAGCCAACACCAACACTGAACTCAAAACAAATGCCAACAATTACCAAAATGCCCCTGGAAGTCAACTGGTCAACCCTTGGTCAAATCAAAGTCAAAGTCAACCTCCTGACTGACTCTACTCGCCGAGTCAACCCAATGACTTGTCGAGTCCCCATGCTCAGAACTTCCCCAATCCGCGACTTAAATCATCGAGTCACCCTGAGACTCGCCGAGTCCCACAACTCTGAGTCCCCTCACACTCAACTCACCGAGTCCTCCCCTGACTCACCGATTCACGGCTCAACCAAAAGAAGGTTAGGACCTCACGACCAGACTCGCCGAGTCCAAGAACAGACTCGCCGAGTCCAAGGCTATCTTCAACCAACTCGCCGAGTTGTTCTTCCAACTCGTCGAGTTCCTACCTATCTTCATGCATCTCGCCGAGTACCCATAGATCTTAATCCATATAGAAGCTTTCTAGGCCATGTAGATGATCCAAACCATAGATCTACCCTTCTATAACCCATCCATCACGTAAAGTGGCAAACTTTACGTGAATCCAAAGAGATCTAAGCATATAACACTCTAGGGTTAGGGTTTGGGACAAGATGGCTTCACCAACCACTCAAGAACAGGGACTTTGATGCACTCTAGACCTTCTCCATTCCAGATCTGAGGTAGCAACCTCAGATCTAACCTCCAAACTTAAAATATCACAAGCTATGCTTTCCAAAAACTCCAAAATAGTGAATCTAGAAGAATAACAGCCCAAGCAACAAAATAATACCTCAAAGGAAAGCTCCAACAGAAGAGAAATCCAAATCCCTGCAAAGCCCCTTGCTCCAAGCCTCTTAACTTTCCAAAATCTCTTCCAAAAATCTCTTCTCCAAGGTTCAAATGCTCTCAAATCACTCACAAACGCGCATTAGGGTTTTCTGGGCTTCAAGAGAGGGTAAAGAGGTGGGGAGAGGGTATAATGTCCTTTATATAGGGCTCATCCCCCGAAATTAGGGTTTTCTCCACACAACACCAACTCGCCGAGTCCAGCCGCCGACTCGCTGAGTGGGCCACTTAACACGCGACCAGAATCGCGACCCTACTCATCGAGTCCATCTATGGACTCGCCGAGTTGCCCATTCATATTTTCACTTTGAACCCTAAACTTGCACTCCTTAACTCGGGATGTTACAATTCTCACCCACTTAAATTAGGCTTCGTCCTCGAAGCCTGCAGCAACACAACTCCAGAACTACTCTCGCAATGCACCACCTGGCATTAACCAGACCAGGTTCCTCAAAACACAACCACCGAAACCCAAAACCCAACTTTCCCCTTGCAGTGTCCTGACCACTGCTTCAAGCCGGCCACCGGCCTCATCCTCTGATAACCACACTTATCAACCGAGTACCACTCCATGATACTTCACTCGCTCCAAATCACAACAATCACTTGACTCATACGAGCTAGAAATAACCCTGAACCACCGGGATCCCGATCTGAGTCCAACTTTATCTACTCCATGCTGACAGGATGACACATCCTTCAGCCTCAGAGCAACTCCCATGAGTTCTCCTCCGCAATCTCATACCCATGCTGAACTGGCTCTAGCATCCTCGGGTTGGGAAAACTCGATACACTGACGACACCTCCAAACATCGCCCATGATGAATTACCACTACATACATAATTCCTTGGCCAAATCAAACTGGGAATCCAAGACTCCATCCCTGCATCCCTTCCGAGCCTCTTGGATCTACACCCTCAGAATCCCTTCCGTGACCTCAGCAAACATCCAATCCAGATGTGATTCCATAGAAGGAATGGAGGCACAAAATTGGCTCTAAGACTTCTTAGGGTTTCTATTCACCGATTTCTGATGCCCTACGGGTTCCTTATATAGTGGTGCTGCTAGGGTTTTAGTCAAAACGCTAATTTGATGACTTAGGCCTTAAGCAGTCCAAATAACCTTCTGGAATAAGGCCATGGACGAAATAATAGTGGAATTCCACTCGAAATTTCCTCCCCCTTCATATCCATAAGGATCTAGAGCTCAAATCCAATTATCTTATAATTGGCAATACCAGTCCCCTTTATTTAATTAATCTCTTTTAGCCACAAAATTTATTCTTAATTAATTCTTGACCAATACTAATTAAACAATATGATTTCTCTTTTAATATATTATTCTTATAATATATTAATAAACCATAATATCCTCTCTCTCCATTAATCATCGATTCCAGTTGCTTTCGTGAAGGCAACCCAAAAGGACCATGCTACAACCAGGTCAAGTACATACCAAATATAGTTATGGACTTAGACACTAATCCAACATGTTAGTGCTCTGATACCATATGATCGTAACTCACAAAAACTCTCTGATGCCCAATTAGGCAAAGAAGAAAGAAATAAATAGAATAAAAAGTTACAAATACACCCTTGGACAAATACAAAATAAACACAGCTAGCGACTCATGTCTAATACTTAGGTCTCGAGTGACTTTTGTTGAATTCTTGTACAGTCTGTCACATCCTGTATGTCATGTCCTTATTGGTTATTCTTTAACTGACTCTCTTTTTGTCAACCTATAAATAGGAATATTAGTAGAAGGTATAGTAAGTTTTTGAGTGATCTTAACTTGTGTTATTGAGCTTCTTACTTTAATTCAAAACAGAAAATTGTTTCCATTCTCGTGGTATAATTCCATACATTCATTCTTGTGAATCATGCTTTCTTAGCTAATTGAAATCAAATTAATATTGATCCCACAAGTGGTATTGAAGCAGGAAATCTTTGAGTTTAATTCAATTCGATGAATTCATTTGTGTTTGTCAAGTTCTCCATTCATCATCTTAGATTTTTCTACATCTCTTACGCATTTGCAATTTGTTTTGACTTTAATCTAGAATTTTTTAATCGAAAACTCGTTTTGATTTGAATTTCGTTTATTACTCATTGATTTGATCTGCTATTCAAATTTTTTGAAATCATGGCAAAAGAAGATTCTCATATCCTTGCGTTCAATCTATTGAGCATCATTGGTTCGAATACAAGAGTTCCTATTCTTTTCCAATTTTAATTAGAGAATATGGTTGTAAATGTATAATTTTTGTGTATTAAACTATGAATGTATTATATTGCTTCTGAAATATGAAATAAAATAAACATTATTCATAGATATGATTTTCTCTAATTTTGAATAGAATATATAAATTTTAAATTGTAAATATTATGTAAATTAATCATTTAAAAAAGCACTAGCCTTCAAATATGAATGTATAACTATATGTTTTAAGTAGAGAATCTATTATATTAAGTTGTGAATCTATTATATTAAGTTGTGAAATTCGTTATATTAAGTTGTGAAATTCGTTTATTAAACAATGACTTGACTATATTAACTTGTGATTTTTTTTGTTAAAATATAGAAAATTTACATATAAATGCTTGCATTAATTTTCTTGTCAATATATTTACTTTTCGTATTGTATAAATATCTAAGAATCTGTTAGTTTTTATAATTGTTTTGCATTAAACTCTAAATTATTGAATTAATAGGTTTATTAAATTGTAAATACAATATTTAAGTTGTCGATGCATGACTTTATATACATATATGATTTGGAAGGAAAGATGGTTTACGACGGTGACTTAGATGGTTAGTGGCCGGGGTTGAGTTTGGGGTTTGACTTCTACATTAGTGTATAATTGATTATATTAAGTTGTGAATTTTGTGTACTAAACTGTGAATTGACTATACAAAGTTGTATATTTTACATAATTTTTGTGTGGAAACATGAATAAGTGTATGAATAACCTATTGGATCGTAAAAATTAGGATTTTGCCTTTTTCTTACAAAAAAGACAAAAAAATCAGGATTTGAACATATTTAATAAGAAAAAATGTGTTCTTAGGTAGGGATGTTAAAAACTTACGTACGAGATTAATTTTTAAAAAAATTCGGGGGGAGGGTGGGGGGGGGGGGGGGAGTGGGATTAAACCCCGTTTTATTTTTCAGACTAGGGCGAAAGTACGTATTTCCGTCCTGTACTCCTGTAGGGGCGCCGTTTATATATATATATATATATATATATATATATATATATATATATATATATATATATATATATATATATATATATATATATATATATATATATATATATATGGTTTCTTAACTTTCTTCCACTTCACAGCATATCACGATACGATAGTGAATTGATCATATACTTTTTGACAAGTCGTACTTTTTTTTATAATGTTGGATTTGTCGTATTTTATATTTGTAGCTTTACTGTATTTGTCATTTTGTAATGTTGAATTGTTAATGTTGGATTTTTAATTTTTTAGTTGTTGAAAAACTAGATTTTAAGCTTTTAAAGTTACGAAAAATAGTTTTTTAGCCTAAAATATAACAAATTTTTTAAGCAAAAAAATCGATTTTGAGCCAATAAAACGGGGGCGGGATCGGGGGTGATCAAGGTACTTGAGGGCGGGATCAAGGCTATGTAAAAGGGGGATACGGGGCGGGGGCGGGGGCACCTATTTCCACTCCCGTTTGGGCTCGTTGACATCCTTATTGTTAGGGTTCTTATATATATATATATATATATATATATATATATATATATATATATATATATATATATATATATATATATATATATATATATATATATATATATAAGTTCAGGTTAATTTGAAGCCATACTAATTTTGTGAGACCGTGAGACCAAATCTAAAAATAATTTTAAAATGTAAAATAAAAGAAAAAATCCAAAAATTCTTTTTTTAATTATTATTTTCGGAACTTTAATTACCTAAAAAATTTAAAAATATATAAAAAAAGTTACATTTAAAAAAAAAATACGTGAAAGATTATAATAGAATATTACATTGTAAATATTCTAATGTGATTTTTAGAATGTTAGAATACTATCCTAAATTTCTCATATATGTAGAATATTCTATTATTCTACTAGAATATGTAAAAAATGTATTTTTTTTTAAATATTTTTTGCATTTTAAAAATGTTTTTTGTTTTATCTAGCAAATGAATGGCTAGGATTGTGTCTCACGGTCTCACAAAATTAGACCGTCTCACATTAACCTAACCCTATATATATATATATATATATATATATATATATATATATATATATATATATATATATATATATATATATATATATATATATATATATAAAGAATTCCGTGCATCCAAAGTGATTCTAATAAGCATTGTTGTGGTTTGAAAATGTTGTTGAACTATGGAATTTGAATTGGAATGAGTGATTCCATGGTTGAAAAGGGAATGATACACACTTGGAGTGAAGTAGAAGCATGGATTTTAGTGTCACAAATAAGTGGAGTAATGATGGTTGCATTGACCTAATCATAGACATAGTTGCAAATTATGTCCATAATACCTCTACATTAGGTTTGGCAAGGCACAACATGAAAATAATACTAATAACAACATACAGAAAATAGTAAATTGAATAATCAATTATGCATAAAATTGGTTTCACACGTTGTTCTTATTTGGGTCTTGGCTCATTTGTTTGGCCGCTTTCATTAACAATTTAAATTCCAAAACTTGAGTGCAAGTTTTGAAATTTTTCAAAACATCTTCTAGATCAAATATGAAAATTATTAATTAATACTATTATTAATATTTTTCACATAATTTGACCTAATCTTTTCCTTAACAAGATAATTCAAATAAAAAAATACAATTAATCATATTTATCTTATAAAACAAGTAATTATCTTATTTTTGAAAATTATCCTTCAATTGAATTGAGATAATGAATACCATCTTGAAAAAATCAAGTTTTATCAGTTAAAATCGTTTATGGTAATTATCCCAACTCAATTTTAGTGAAAATCCCGAAAAATCAGCCACCAGATGAGTCGACTCGCCGAGTCACAGAACTAGACTCGTTAAGTAGCCCTGACTCGTCGAGTTCATCTGGTACCATTTCTCATCATATTGCTCGTCATATAGTACTTGTGATCAATGAAAGAATTTAGGTACCCAAGGTTGTTTGGGTCCTTGGAAATTAGTTTTGAAAACAGAATGAAATGAAGAACTTTTAACCCAATCACAAACTTTAGTTTTGAGACTATCCATTAAGTCCACTTCATTATCTAAAGAAACAAAATCATAAGTTTTTGTTAGTTTGGGATTGACATTGACACATCCCATCCATGTCGGTCTTCTTCTTGAAGATCCATTTGCATCCGACCGTCTTACGACCTGGCACATTGTCAACCAAATTCCAAACTTAGTTATCATACATGGACTGAATCTCACTGTCCATAGCCTCTTTCCACTTTGTAGACTCCGAGACTGCCTTGGCTTCCTTATAGCTGTTAGGTTCATCTAAATTTACTAGTGTACTATCACTAATAAACGTATCACCCTCACTTATTATATGAAAACCATACAACACAGGTGGAACACTAACTCTATTGGAACGTCTAAGACGTAAGGACTCGTCAATTGGTTCAACAGGAGTTTCCTCCTAGGGTTAAGTGCTAGTGTTAGAGGTTCCTTCATCGCTTGATTCTTGAAGCTCTAAAATATCAATTTTCCTCCCACTGTCCCCTTGGATTATGAGTTCTTGCTCTCAGAAAACCCCTCTCCTCGCAAAGAAAACAACATTGTCACTCGTTCTATAGAAGATATATCCAAAGGATTTCTATGGATAGCCGATGAAAATACACTGCTCACTACGAGGTTCGAGCTTGTTGTGAGTCTTTCGTCTTACGAAAGCCTCGCAACTCCAAACCTTGATATGTTCCAACTAGGGAGCTTTCCATGTCCACATCTCGTGAGGTGTTTTGGCAACCTTCTTTGTTGGAACTAAGTTAAGGATATGGGCAATAGTATCTAAGGCATACCCCCAAAATGATATAGGTAATGAAGCACGACTCATCATGGAACGAACCATGTCCAACAAGGTTCGATTGCGCCTATTAGCGACACCATTCAACTGTGGTCTCCTATGTGGCGTCAATTGAGAAACAATTCCACACTCCTTGAGGTAGTCATGGAATTCAAGACTAAGGTACTTACCACCTCGATCGGATCGGAGCATCTTAATTTTCCTGCCCAGCTGATTCTCCAATTCTTGCTTAAACTCTTTGAACTTTTCAAAGGTTTCTGACTTTTTCTTAGATATGCCCATATATGTTATAATCATCGGTGAAAGTCACATAGAAGCGGTTCGCATCCCTTGTGCTAGATCTAAAGGGCCCACATACATTGGTCTGTATGAGATCCAATAAACCCTCACCCCTTTCACAAGTGCCAGTAAAGGGTGACTTTTTCATCTCTCCATGTAAAGAAGACTAGCATATGTCATCGTCCCTAAGGTAGAATGACTCCAACACTCAATCCTTTTGGAGTTGGGCTATGCGCTTCTTGTTGATATGTCCACGACGACAATGCCACAAGCATGATTTATCCAAATCATTGGAAGAATCGATATACAATACATCATTTCCTAAGTTGTCTACAACCATCATAGTTTCATATATTCCATTACAAGGCAATGCTTCAAAATAGAAACTACCATTAAAGAATACATTAATAGAACCTTTTTCATTATCAAACAAAAATCTAAAAACTTGTTTATACAAACCATGAACAGAAATAATGTTTCGTGTCATTTCTGACGAATAAAAGCAATTATTCAAATCTAAAGCTAACTCACTACTAAGAACTAAAGAGTAAAGTCCAATCTTGGTGACAGACGATGCTTTCCTATTCCCCATGATTAAGTTTATCTTCCCATGCTCCACATCCCTACTTCTTCTTAGACCCTGCAAATCAGAACAAATGCGAAAACCACATCCTGTATCAAGGACCCAAGACATAGCATGTGATGAGGTTTTAGAATGAATAGTATAAACACCTGCGAAGGACAGCTTAATCTTTCCATCCTAAATATTTTTCAAATACTTCGGGAAGCTTCGTTTCGATTTCCCTTTGTCGTGGCAGTAGAAGCAATCATCATCCTTTTAGTTCGAGGAGGGCGTAGCGGGACCAACCTTGGTTCCACTAGAAGAGGTGACATCTTGGGACTTTCCCTTGTGGTGGCTCTTAGAAGGAGCCTTCCTCTTCTTACCCTTCCCTTGCCAAATAGCCAAGACGGGGGCATTAGTAGTAGGAGTTCATGCAATAGATTTATCTTTTAGACTACTCTCAGTAGTCATTAGCAGGCCTTGAAGCTTGCTTAGAGTGACATCCTCCTTGTTCATGTGGTAGGTCATGCGGAATTGGTTGTCACAAGGAGGTAAAGAGTGAAGTATGATATCTATGGCCAACTCCTCATCGATCTTAACATTTAACTTCAGCAAGCGCTTCGCATATTTCTGCATTTTATGCGGGTGGGCCGTGACAAACTCTCCGTCCTTCAGTTTGGTAGTGATCATCGCAGCGATGATCTCATACCTCTCTTTCCTTGCGCTTTGATGGTACCTATCCATCAAATCTTGATGCATCTCTTAGGGGTAGTAGTCCTCGTAGGACTTTTGGAGTTCGGAAGTCATTGTTGCGAGCATGATGCAATGGAATTTCTTAGCATCTCGCTTGTGAGCTTTGAAGGCAGCAATCTCTTTGGGAGTAGCTGTGTTGACGTTGACTTCTTTCAGCTACTTGTTGAGGACATATTCCTTGTGCTCGTAACGGGTAACCATTCGAATGTTGCGAATCCAATCGTTGTAGCTGGACCCATCGAATATCACCCTCCCACATAAAGTCACGAGTGAGAATAAAGCTGGAAAATGTCGAGCCAGAAGCATTGTTGTTGTTCGAAGTAGACATCTAAAATAGAAAAGTCACAAACTTTGATTAGATAAGAATCCCCAATTAAACACCCAAATGAGAAATTAGGGTTAGGATCCAATAACATTATTTTCAATTTAGAAGAGGGATGCCGTAATCTAAACATCAAATAATTTGAAGGTAAGTGAATGACAATTCACTAATTTCCACCATGAAAAACGAAAAGGAAATTAAGTTTTCAATGTATTGAAAACTACTAAATCTTTTGATATTCATTGAACTTTTCAATGACATGTTTAAATCTCGATATGCCCTTCAAGTTTGTGACTGGGATACCGAAGATCACAAACAAGGTGTGAATAACCATGCAAATATACTTGGTACTCTCGATGTTACAAATCACCTAATCAATCTACCGGTTAACCACACAAGCTCCATTGATCTATGATAAACATCAAGTCACCCTTTGCCAACATTTCTAGTCCATATTAGCGTGTCGGTTACCCACGCACGCTCCACTAACGACTTAAGAAGGGTACAAAGTGTAATTTCATGGATTAGCATCATTTCACATTTTTCCTAAAGTAATTAAGATTGAGAATTTTTTTTATAAAACATTTAGTTACTTTACTAATCATTATACTTTTAATGAGGAAATAGTTGCCCTATCTTTCCCGTTGGCTAACGACCCTCCACCAATCAAGGAAGCAGTGGGTGAGAGTGGACACCCATTAAACTTCCATTTTATAGGTAGCAACCTTATACCCCCCCCCCCCCCCCCCCCCTTATAGACCGGCTTCGTGAATGAGGCCTACTAATGGTAAGACTAGCTTAGTCTTATACATATATATATATATATATATATATATATATATATATATATATATATATATATATATATATATATATATATATATATATATATTATTATTATTAATCTTATAATAATACAATAGTATAAGACTGAATTTTGAACTTAAAAAATTATAGGGTTTAGAATTTAAATATTTCAAAATTAAACTTTTTAATAAAAAATTTAAATTCCAAAACTTGAGTGCAAGTTTTGAAACTTTTCAAAACATCTTTTAGATCAAATATGAAAATTATTAATTAATCTTATTATTAATATTTATCACATAATTTTGACCTAATCTTTTCCTTAACAAGATAATTCAAATAAAAAATACAAATAATCATATTTATCTTATAAAACAAGTAATTATCTTATTTTTGAAAATTATCCTTCAATTGAATTGAGATAATCAATACCATCATGATAAAATCGAGTTTTATCAGTTAAAAACGTTTATGGTAATTATCCCAACTCAATATTAGTCAAAATCGCAAAAAATCAGCCACCAGACGAGCCAACTCGCCGAGTCACAGAACTAGACTCGTCGAGTAGCCCTGACTCGTCGAGTTCATCTGGTGACTCGACGAGTCCATCAGTCAGAAGCATAATTTTTTGAGTTTTGAGCTTGAACAAGTTATCTATGAATCAAATACAATAGAGAAATGATCTAGTCTCTGATACCACTATTGGGTTATGAGCAAAACAACATTTCTATGGTGTTAAATTGCTTGGATCTAGTTTTTCTATTTATACATGCAATATTGTCCAAGACTTGCAAACCCTAATGTAGCATACAACAAAACCTTGAATCAACATAAATAAACTAGTAAGAATGTTACGTTTGATTGTTGCTTGAAGATCTTTAGCTGATGAGAACCTAGCACCTCAAGTGTGATGCCTCTAATGAATCACAAACATCAAAGCAAGTTGGAAGATATTGAAGAGAGGGTAAAGGTTCAAATCCGCTCTTGGATCTCTATAGTTCAAGTAGTAGCCGAAATATGAAGCATAGGGGTCCTTTATATAGGTGTGAGATTAGGGTTTCAGTTAGAGTACTTATGTAGCACCTGGTTCCTGGTAAGTACTCCTTGTGATTAATATTTTAATTTTATGCATTTTTGCCTTGGACACGGCGAGTTAAAGGACCAACTCGCCGAGTAGGAGCGGGATAAGGCGCGGGGTTTGAACTTTGTACTCGGCGAGTCGGTCCCCGGGCATTTGCACCCTATTTAAACGCTCTAACTTGGCCTCCTTAGTCCCTAACACTTCCACATAACTGTAGAAAGAAACCCTAGCCCCCATATTGTTCTTGAAAGTGATTTTGGCTTTGTGGAGAAGGTTTGGAGCTTAGAGGAAGGAAGAGGAGGTTAAAGTGTGCAAGGAGGGGAGGTAGATCCAGAATCTACAATGTGAGAAGCTTCCATTCAGGTAGAAAAGTTCTTACCTTGATCATTAGTTCATTAGATCCCCCTTTTGTCCCAAATTAATGGTTTCAAGACCTAAAACCTCAAATTCCATGTATTTATGCTTTAAGTTCTGAAAGGACTTTAGATTGGGATCTTATGGACATCCTAGAAGTATAAAGTCTCTGTGGTTGGAGTTATTGAGGTACCTATTGAGTGTATGACCCCTTAAAGAGCTTGGATTTGCCTTCTTGAGCTTATAGGGCCATGCATGCACGTAAAGTTTGCAACTTTACGTGATAAGCATGCCCTAGGATCATAGATCTATGGGTTAGAAGCGTTGCATGTATCAGTTTTGGTCTGCATGGGAAGTGGGTCGAAGCGACTCGGCGAGTCCCAAAGTGGAACTCAGCGAGTTCTATGAAGATGGTCTTAGACTCGCCGAGTTGGATGAACAACACGGCGAGTCCTATGAAGATTGCCTGGAGCTCGCCGAGTTGTTCTTCAAACTCGGCGAGTCATATGAACTTTCACTAAGTAAGAGGGGTTTAAGTGTTGAAGGTCCAACCCTTCATATATGTACGCGGAATTAGCAGTGTAACGTAGTCCCAAAACCCCAAATCCTCTTGCGGGGTGTTCTGGTGAGGATTGGAAGCGAGTAGGAGATCTGCTCGTGGAACTTGGCGAGTTGCTCTCGGACTCGGCGAGTCGGATCACGAGTCGGTTACATAGTCTCGAGTAGTGAGTCAAGGGTGACTCAGTGAGTCGAAAGAGGGACTTGGCGAGTACGACTGGGTTAGTAGGAGAAGGACTTGGCGAGTCTGTGCCACGACTCGGCGAGTCCAGTCAACTGGAAATTGACTTTGACCAAGGAGCTGACCTTTAACCAGGGATGGGTAAGTCAATTGACCTAAGGGTATTTAGGAGAGGCTAATCTATGTTTATGGGTTTGTAGCCAGAGGATTACCGGTGTAGCGGCCAGACATCTAGCAATCAGACTTTCGGTAGCTACTCTTCGAGGTCACTTTCCTTCCATTAGTAATGGGTCTAAGGCACCAAGGCCGGCCCGTATAGACGATATGTTAGTGTCGGAATGTGGGAAAAGCCCGTATCTCATGGTTGAGTTTGATTATGACATATGCCAGTATGATAGAGTTGTTTATACTCATTGTCTGTGTGATACTTGTATGTCTTATGGTTTAGCAGCTGAGTGTGGGCGAGGCCCGTATCTCTCTGATAGTGGAGTGTGGGCGAGGCCCGTATCTCTCAGATAGCAGAGTGTGGGCGAGGCTCATATCTCTCAGATGAGGGAGTGTGGGCGAGGCCCGTATCTCCCAGATAGCGGAGTGTGGGCGAGGCACGTATCTCGCAGCTAGCGGAGTGTGGGCAAAGCCCGTATCTTCATGAGTGTGGGCGAGGCCCGTATCTCCTAGTTGTTCTTTGTATATTTGTTTGGTATGAGGTATTATGGGGGAACTCACTAAGCTTCGTGCTTACGGTTACAGTTTTGTTTTCAGGTTCCTTTTCTTCAAGGGGGAAGGAGATGGCGCAGTAGCGGCACATCATACACGCACCTTGTTTTCCGCACCATGAGTCATTCTAGGATTTTGTACTCTGATAGTTGATTGTTTCCCTGTTTCGGTTTCAGACACGATGTATGTTATGAAATGGTTTCATCAGACAGTTTTTTTAATTACAATCGTTTTCTAAAATTTTTGATTTAAAAAGAAAATTTTTGGACGTGAAATTTGGGTCGTTACAAGTTGGTATCAGAGCCCTGGTTTGAGGGATATGGACACACCTTGGGGGTGTCTGAACTCAAATCGAGGGACTAAAAGATTTTAAAGAAGAAAATGTTTTCTTAAAGCTAAGTAAAGTGTTTTAAGAAGGAACAAAGTGTGTGATGTGCGCGACCGGCCGAGCTCAAGTAAGTATTCCCTAAAGTACCCATACAAGCTTATGTTATGTTTATCAGTTTCAGTAGAACATCATGCTAGAATAGGACTAAGGATCTAGGAGTGATGCCTTATGTGCCTGCTTTATGTGCCTCAATGTATGAAAAACTGCATGCTAGAATTGAGTAGATAGCAGTAGGATAGCCTGACTAGGTTATGCCTGATAGTATGAGCTTAGCATTGTATGCTAGTGCAGTTCCTGTTATGAGGATAGAGTTGCTTGAGATTGTTTGCCTTTTGTCCGAATGTTGTTGCTTTGTGCTATGAGGGCCTTGAGTGATGGGAGTTAGCTGTTAGGTGAATACGTTAAAGTCACATGTGATCAGGGTTGAATAATCTCAGAGTGTTGGATTTGACCCTATTGCGTAGCTCTTGTTTGAGTCCTAACCGTTGTAGGGATGAGTCCCTTACTCGAAGGATTATCTGAGCCTCGTTGCATGTGATTATATTCAGGTAATGGCTAATTGGCATTACAAAGAGACCTTCAGTAGCTGTGTACTGGGTTGGGTGGAGTCAGAGGTTTCCTAGGGTAAGCCTAGGAGGAGTATAACAGTGATCAGCGGTAGCGAAAGGGACCTGGTGGAGTCAAGGCAGTCCTTGGAGAAGGTACGGATATATGTGGAAGGTAGTATGGGCCCGTACTAATGAAAGCAGAGTATCCGTACCCGAACTAAGGAAGGCTGAGACAAGAACAGGGAACTTGAAATAGATGTGATCCCTTTAGGGGTATCAGTATCACTAATGGTTGTCTGTGTGTATTGCAGAATGGTGGTACTACGCCAGAGGCCAGCTGGTGGCAGTTCTGGAGAGGGATCGAGTTCGGGATCAGGTTCCGAGCCAGTAGATGAGAGGCTACGCGAGTTCATCACGTAAGAGATCACCAAAGGCATCCTTGAGTCGACTCCCATCATTTTTGGGTCGATCAAGGAAGGGATAGTTGAGCTGATGGAGGACCGCCTCAGGGCGTTCAGGAGTGACATGGAATCTGGCTAGTCTGGATCTCGCACATTGTCGTTTAAGGACTTCAGGGGCAGTGGTGCGCCGGATTTCCATGGGGCGAAGGACCCCATTGCTGCCAGACGATGGATTGTGGACATTGAGTCGGCACAGCTGACCAGCTTCTGCCCCGAGGGGTCGAAAGTGAGATATGCAGCAGGATGTTTACGAGACCGAGCTAGAGATTGGTGGGAGTCCGTCGATGACTCATTGGGAGCCTCGGCTGTTGAGGCTATGACCTGGTTGGACTTTGTGACCAGGTTCAAGGCAGAGTTTGCGCCGACTGTCGAGCTTTAACACCTGGCCAGAGAGTTTTTAGACATGAGGTAGACTATAGAAACTATGGCGGAGATCACCGCCATGTTCTGGGAGAGGGCATTTCTGGTGCCCCAGTATGCGGGAGATGAGGATATGTGGATAACCCGCTATCATGACATGCTACGGGCTGACATCCGGGAGCATGTTAGCTTTTCAGCTTGCCCTACCTGGAGTCCATGATTGCCAGGGCGAGGGAAAAGGAGATTGATTTGGAGCACATTCGAAAGAGAAAGGAAGAGACGGGGCAGGTGGTTGGGGCTTCGGGAAAGAAGCCCAAGGGATCAGATGGGAGGCCAAAAGGCCATGGAGGGCCGAGCCGCTGCGGGAAATGCGACAGGTCGCATGTAGATTGGGATCATCAGGCTGCTACAAGTGCGGCAAGGTGGGGCACTTTAGGAGGGATTGTATTGCCCCTGTCTTGGTTGTTCAGACATATGAGTTGCTGTGTTTCCACTGCAACCAGAGGGGCCACAAAAGGGCCAATTTCCCCTAGTTGATAGCAGCATCAGCGCCAGTGAAGGCGCCAGCTCCAGCGACTCTGAGGATCATAGATGGTCGGCAGGGCAAGTCAGAGACTCCAGTGGTGAGGAGACGGGCCTTTCAACTGACTACAGAGGAGGCACGCACCACGCCTGATGTGGTGACGGGTATGATTTTTTTTTATGCTTTATGTTATGCTGTTGTAATTTTGATATGCTATATGTATGTGCTCTGTTTAGGATCGTTCCATGTGAACGGTATTCTAGTTCAGGTGTTGTTTGATTTTGGGGCTACCCGATCATTTGTTTCTCTTGCGCTTAGCAAGAAGTTTCCTGACTCTTCGGGCACGTTGGATTGCCCTTTAGAGGTGGAGATTGCCGATGATCGATCAGTGCGAGCATGAACAGTGTTCAGGGATTGTGTTCTAAGGTTGTTTGAGGAGCGCTACTTAGTGGATTTGGTTCCCATTCCGTTGCGTGGGAACAAGATGATTATAGGTATGGATTGGTTGAGCCCTAATGGGGCGGTGATAGATTACACACAACAGCTAGTGGGGATCAGGACCCCGAGTGGGAGAGAGTTGGTGATCCACGGCGAGAGGCCACAGCGTAGACCCACAGTATGTTCAGCAACAAGGGCTAGGCGCTACCTTTAGCAGGGTTGCGCGGGATATGTCGCGTACGTTATGGATACCCGGGAGGCGGGTAAGGCGACGGTGAGTGAGGTTCCAATGGTGCAAGATTACGCTGATGTGTTCCCGGAGGAGCTTCCTGAAATACCATCGGAGCGTCAGGTAGAGTTCAGGATCGACCTAGTTCCTGGTGCGGCTACGATAGCCAAGGCACCCTATCGGTTGGCTCCTCCCGAGATGCAGGAGTTGTCTACGCAGCTACAAGAGCTGCTAGACAAGGGATTTATTTGATCGAGCAGTTCACCCTAGGGAGCCCCGATCCTGTTTGTGAAGAAGAAGGATGGGTCGCATCGGATGTGTATTGATTACCGGGAGCTGAATAAGGTAACAGTGAAGAACCGTTACCCACTCTTGAGGATTGATGACCTCTTTGATCAGTTACAGGGAGCATCTTGGCTCTCCAAGATCGATTTGCGTTCAGGTTATCATCAGATGAGGGTCAGAGAGGAGGATGTACAGAAAACCGCGTTTCGGACGCGTTACGGCCATTATGAGTTCGTGGTAATGCTGTTTAAGCTCACCAATGCTCCTGCCGCGTTCATGGACCTCATGAACCGTGTATGTAGACCGATGCTGGATCGGTCTGTGATAGTTTTCATTGATGACATCTTGGTTTATTCCAAGACGCAGGAGGAGCACGAGGAGCATATGAGAGAGGTTTTGGAGACCTTGAGGAGGGAGAGCTTGTACGCCAAGTTCTCCAAATGTGAGTTTTGGTTGAGTGAGGTGCAATTTCTTGGGCACCTCGTCAACCAGAACGGGATTTCAGTAGCCCCGGCCAAGGTGGAGGCCATGATGAGATGGGAGATTCCAAAGTCTCCATCCGAGATTTGAAGTTTCCTAGGATTAGCAGGCTACTATCGGAGATTCATTCAGTATTTCTCCAAGATAGCCGTACCCCTAACACGGTTGACTAAGAAAGCTGTGGTCTTTTGATGGGGGCCTGAGCAGCAGGCAGCATTCGAGGTTCTGAGACAGAGATTGTTCGAGGCACCAATCTTAGCCCTGCTAGAGGGCGTCGAGGATTTTGTTGTATATTGTGACGCATGTATTTCAGGGTTGGGCGCGGTACTGATGCAAAGAGGTCATGTCATTGCCTACGCTTCGAGGCACTTGAAGCCTCACGAGGCGAACTACCCAACGCATGATTTAGAGTTGGGGGCGATGGTCTTCACCCTCAAGATTTGGCGGCATTACCTCTACGGGGTTCGATGTACCATTTACACGGACCACAAGAGTTTGAGGTACCTCATGGATAAGCCGAATCTGAACATGAGGCAGCGTCGGTGGTTGGACGTGGCGAAGGATTATGATTGTGAGATCCTTTATCACCCGGAGAAGGCCAATGTGGTGGCCGATGCACTTAGCCAAATGGCAGCATCGATCAGGGATGTGTGTATGACGATGACGGTGGTGACTCCACTGTTAGAGAAGATTCGGGAAGCTTAGCAGGAGGCCATGAAGGAGGAACATCGGAAGAGTGAGCACATAGTGGGTCATGTTTCCTCCTTCAACTATGATAGCAGGGGATTATTGGCATTACACCGTAGGGTGTGGGTGCCGTACCTCGGAGGCGTGCTCCAGGTCTTGATGGAAGAGGCGCACAAATCTCGATTCTCCATTCATCCCGCGGCGACGAAGATGTATAGGGATCTTCGTCTGGACTATTGGTGGCCCTGCATGAAGCGGGATGTGGCTTGGTACGTCGAGCGGTGCTTGACCTGCAGGAAGGTCAAGGCCGAGCATCAGAGACCGCACGACAAGATGCAGCCGTTGGATATCCCGTTGTGGAAATGAGAAGATATTATGATGGACTTTATCACGAAGCTACCCAAGATCGCGCGGGGAGTGGATTCTATATGGGTCATCATGGACCGATTGACCAAGAGCGCCCATTTTATCACAATTCAGGAGAGTATCTCGGCCGAGAAGTTGGCCGACATCTATATCAGGG
This sequence comes from Lactuca sativa, assembly GCF_002870075.4. NCBI lineage: Eukaryota > Viridiplantae > Streptophyta > Magnoliopsida > Asterales > Asteraceae > Lactuca > Lactuca sativa. Next base: position 152,721,870 of record NC_056626.2, read on the forward strand.
AGATAGTGGCGCTTCACGGGGTGCCCGTATCAGTGATTTCAGACAGAGATGTACGTTTTACTTCCAGGTTTTGGAAGAAGTTCCATGACGAGTTGGGCACTCGTCTGCATTTCAGTACCACTTTTCACCCGCAGACGGATGGTCAGAGCGAGCGGACCATCCAAAAGTTAGAGGATATTTTGCGGGCATGTGTTCTGGATTTCGGAGGTAGTTGGGATACCTACCTCCCGTTGGCGGAGTTCTCATATAATAATAGCTATCATGCGAGCATCGACCATCCTCCTTTCAAGATGTTGTATGGAAGGAGGTGTAGGACCCCGATATGTTGGGGAGAGGTTGGCCAGAGGGTCATGGGAAGCTCCGAAGTGGTGCTCCAAACGACAGAGAAGATCCAACAGGTCTGGAGTAGGCTCCAGATTGCCCAGAGTCGGCAGAAAAGTTATGCCGACAAGCGCCATTCAGACTTGGAATTCCAAGTCGGGGATATGGTTCTCCTGAAGGTGTCGCCGTGGAAAGGCGTCATCCGATTCTGGAAGCGAGGCAAGTAGGGCCCAAGGTTCATCGAGCCATTCAGGGTTGTAGCCCGGGTGGGCAAGGTGGCGTATAGGTTGGATCTTCCAGCCGAACTCTGCCAGATCCACAACACCTTTCACGTCTCTCAATTGCGGAAGTGTTTGGTAGACGACTCGGCAGTGGTGACTTTGGAGGATATTCAGGTCCATGACAGCCTGAATTACATCGAGCAGCCTGTGGCGATCCTCGACAGGAAGTCGAAGAATCTAAGGAACAAGAGGGTGGAACTCGTGAAGGTGCAATGGCAGCACCGAAAGGGATCAGAGTGGACTTGGGAGCCGGTGGAAGAGATGATGGAGCATTACCCCGAGCTGCTTCAGGATCGAGCAACAGACTTTGAGGACGAAGTCTGAAATAAGTGAGGGAGATTTATAACACTTGGTTCCTGGTACGTACTCCTTGTGATTAATATTTTAATTTTATGCATTTTTGCCTTGGACTCGGCGAGTTGAAGGACCAACTCACTGAGTAGGAGCAGGATAAGGCGCGGGGTTTGAACTTTGTAGTCGGCGAGTCGGTCCCCTGTTGGGTTATGAGAAAAACAAGTTATCTATGCATCAAATACAACAAAGAAGCATTTTTTGAGTTTTGAGCATAATTTTTTGAGTTTTGAGCTTGAACAAGTTATCTATGCATCAAATACTACAGAGAAATGATCTAGGCTCTGATACCACTGTTGGGTTATGAGCAAAACAACATTTCTATGGTGTTCATGCAAACCCTAATTGCTTGCATCTATTTTTTCTATTTGTACATGCAATATTGTCCAAGACTTGCAAACCCTAATGTAGCATACAACAAAACTTTGATTCAACATAAATAAACTAGTAAGAATGTTACGTTTGATGGTTGCTTGAAGATCTTTAGCTTATGAGAACCTACCACCTCAAGTGTGATGCCTCTAATGAATCACAAACATCAAAGCAAGTTGGAAGATATTGAAGAGAGGGTAAAGGTTCAAAATCGGCTCTTGGATCTCTACAGTTCAAGTGGTAGCCGAAATATGAAGCATAAGGGTCCTTTATATAGGTGTGAGATTAGGGTTTCAGTTAGAGTCCTTATGTAGCACCTGGTTCCTGGTAAGTACTCCTTGTGATTAATATTTTAATTTTATGCATTTTTTCCTTGGACTCGGCGAGTTAAAGGACCAACTCGCCGAGTAGGAGCGGGATAAGGCACGGGGTTTGAACTTTGTACTTGGCGAGTCGGCCCCAGACTCGGCGAGTAGACCATCTTTGGACAAAAACCCTAATCCAGGCATTTGCACCTTATTTAAATGCTCTAACTTGGCCTCCTTAGTGCCTAACACTTCCACAGAACTGTAGAAAGAAACCCTAGCCCCCATATTGTTCTTGAAAGTGATTTTGGCTTTGTGGAGAAGGTTTGGAGCTTAAAGGAAGGAAGAGGAGGTTAAAGTTTGCAAGGAGGGGAGGTAGATCCAGAATCTACAATGTGAGAAGCTTCCATTCAGGTAGAAAAGTTCTTACCTTGATCATTAGTCATTAGATCCCCCTTTTGTCCCAAATTAGTGGTTTCAAGACCTAAAACATCAAATTCCATGTATTTATGCTTTAAGTTCTGAAAGGACTTCAGATTGGGATCTTATGGACATCCTAGAAGTATAAAGTCTCTGTGGTTGGAGTTATTAAGGTCCCTACTGAGTGTATGACTCATTAAAGAGCTTGGATTTGCCTTCTTGAGCTTATAGGGCCATGCATGCATGTAAAGTTTGCAACTTTACGTGATAAGCATGCTCTAGGAGCATAGATCTATGGGTTAGAAACGTTGCATGTCTCAGTTTTGGTCTGTATGAGAAGTGGGTCGAAGGGACTCGGTGAGTCCTATGAAGATTTCCTGGAGCTCGCCGAGTTGTTCTTCAAACTCGGCGAGTTATATGAACTTTCACTGAGTAAGAGGGGTTTAATTGTTGAAGGTCCAACCCTTCATATCTGTATGCGGAATTAGCAGTGTAACGTAGTCCCAAAACCCCAAATCCTCTTGCGGGGTGTTCTAGTGAGGATTTGAAGTGAGTAGGAGATATGCTCGTGGAACTCGGCGAGTTGCTCTCGGACTTGGCGAGTCGGATCACGAGTCGGTTCCATAGTCCCGAATAGTGAGTCAAGGGTGACTCAGTGAGTGGAAAGAGGGACTTGGCGAGTAGGACCATGTTAGTAGGAGAAGGACTCGGCGAGTCTGTGCCACGAATCGGCGAGTCCAGTCAACTGGAAGTTGACTTTGACCAAGGAGTTGACCTTGGACCAGGGATGGGTCAGTCAGTTGACCTAAGGGTATTTAGGAGTGGCTAATCTATGTTTATGGGTTTGTAGCTGGAGGATTACCGGTGCAGCGGCCAAACGTCTAGCAGTCAGACTCTCGGTAGCTACTCTTCGAGGTGAGTTTCCTTCCATTAGTAATGGGTCTAAGGCACCAAGGCCGGCCCGTATAGACGATATGTTGGTGTCGGAGTGTGGGCAATGCCCATATCTCATGGTTGAGTTTGATTATGACATATGCAAGTATGATAGAATTGTTTATACTCATTGTCTGTGTGATACTTGTATGTTATGGTTTAGCAGCTGAGTGTGGGCGAGGCCCGTATCTCTCTAATAGTGGAGTGTGGGCGAGGCCTGTATCTCTCAGATATGGGAGTGTGGGCGAGGCCCGTATCTCCTAGCTGTTCTTTGTATGTTTGTTTGGTATGAGGTATTATGGGGGAACTCGCTTAGCTTCGTGCTATATGTTACAGTTTTATTTTTAGGTACCTCTTCTTCAAGGGGGAAGGAGCTGGCGTGGTTGCGGCACATGATACGTGCACCTTGTTTTCCGCACCATGTGTCATTCTCGGATTTTGTACTCTGAAAGTTGATTGTTTCCATGTTTCGGTTTCAGACACGATGTATGTTATGAAATGGTTTGATCAGACAGTGTTTTTAATTACAATCGTTTTCTAAAAGTTCTGATTTAAAAAGAAAATTTTTGGACGTGAAATTTGGGTCGTTACACCTTATCCGGTTACTTAGCCACCAAGCAGCCCATAAGAATCTTCTAGATCCCTATCTTGGACGAAATCTTATGGGCTATCCATAAGGGTTTCGTCCGCCCTATCCCTAGGGTTTCTCAATGTACTTTTCAACTATCCAATAGTTACAATTTCAGTCCCCAAAGTTTAATTAATCTCTTTTGTTCATAAAATTAATTCTTAATTTATTCTTGACCAATATTAACTAAACAAATGAGATTTCTCCTTTAATATATTATTCATATAATATATTAAAAAACCATAATAATCTCTTTCTCCATTAATAATCCAGTCAAGTTGCTATGGTGAAGGCAACCCTAAAGGACCATGCTACAACTGGGTGAAGTACATACCAAATATAGTTATGGACTTAGACACTAATCTAACAATTTTTCTAATATACATTTTATAGAAACTAAATGAAATGGTTTGGAAAAGGTCAACGCAAGCGTAGTGTGTACATTCAGCTAGTGCCTGAGGAAATAAGGGAAAGCGTTCATATCGTATTTATGTTATCGGATATAAGATTTTATTATCTATGCTAGTTAATATGATTCTTCACATGCTATGTTGGATGCATCTTATATGTTATTTGGAATTTGTGCTAGTATTTAGATATTGTTAAGTAAATGCTTTAGGTTGTATGCAGTAGGAACTTGGTAGACTTAGAATGAATGGTTTAGCCTGGTGTACAGTTCTTGTTTGAGTCTAACCATTCTGGTGCATAACCTTTTATTCGAATGACTATCTAGTTTTACATTGTGTAAGATTATAAATTCACATCGGAACTAGTAGAAACTCCTTGAGATGTAGAATATCATGGAGAGGGTAATTCCTACGGATCTAAGAAAATGTAGCAAATATTGATATAGAGTTGATATGATAGAATTACCTGTTAGACTAGCTACTTGAATGTTGCTTGCATTGTGCTAAGAGGAACCTATATTGATATTAGCTAACTATTAAGTAGATGCGTTAGGTTACATGCCATAAATGTTAGATAGTTTTAGAATGTTTGATTTAGCTCTATTATACAGCTCTCGTTTGAGTTGAACCGTTCTAGTGCTGGATCTTTCAGTTCAAAGGATATTTAATTTTTATTGCATATAATTGTATATGTAAGATAGTTAGTTGACATCGGTAGAAGTTTCTTTAGCAACTGATAGAAGGGAGGGGTGGTAGTCCTATTTAGCTAGGACGAGTGTTGGCATGTGCTGGTGTAGGGAACATCGTTATAATTGTCAGCGAAAAGTGACTTGGTTACTTCGTGATGGAGCTTAGAGCAGGCATGAATATGTGTGGACAATAGTAGTAAGGCCCCTGCTATCGAATGCACAGGATCCATGCCCAAGTCAAGAGAAGTCACGGGGGAATCCATGGAACTAAGTGTAATAATGTTTACACAGTTATATGTTTTTTTATTTAAATGTAGTAATCTTAAGGTTTCCTTATTCAATTGTGAAATGGTGTCTACAAGAAATGGTGCTTTGGGATATACTACTAGAATATATGTTGATAAGATATTAAATATGATTATGATAGTGATGACGTATGTTATGGGGAAGAGTGATAGGGGATGCTAGTGAGTGAGTAGTGATGAGTTATGTTTATATCAACTGAAAAACGACTATGAGACATGGAGTGGAGAGCTATGAGATTGGCTCCAACAACGCGGTCCTACATGATTGGATTGTGGTTGAGGTCTTGTAAGACCTTACTAGAGGAGTTTACTAGTTTTATTAAACAAATCATCGATAGTTTGGTCATCTATTTTGAGTGGAGTGCAGTCGTTTAGACTGCTGATAGGATAGTGGAGGCATCATAGAAGAGAGAGAGAGAGAGAGAGAAAGAGAGAGAGAGAGAGAGAAAGAGCTTAGGTTGGAGACATAGACATGGAAGAGTAAGTGGGCGTAGGACTCGACTCTGTTAACAACTATCAAGAACTTGTGACGATGTTGTGCCAGAGAGAGAGATAATAAGAGAGAGAATGAGAGAGAGAGAGAAAAAAAGAGCTTAGTTTGGAGACATAGATAAGGAAGAGTAAGTGGGCGTAGGATTCGACTCTATTGACAACTATCAAGAATTTGTGATGATGTTGTGCCAAGAACTAGAGGTCTGAAGAACCATGAGATATGTGGCTAGGGTGGAAGGAACTACATGTATGTACGTTGCAAGTCGAAATATGGCAGGTACATACGGAAAGGACATGCTCATCAAGAGTGCATATTGGAGACGAATATTTATTACCATTCATCATTATGATCACATTAGGGCATTGAGATATTTCTAGTATGTTTTCTTCATGTTAGTGTTGTTGTTATGTCCTAATTACATATGTTCAAGTATGTATAGCTGGCTTTGTATCATTTACAGTGCGACCATGTAACGTCCCATTTTCACAACCAAAAATTTTCATTTTTATTAAAGTGAAACTTCCCAATTATAAAACCATTATTAAGAAAACTGTTTATTCCAATGTACATTTATTGAAAATCTGAGTAATACTAATATGTGAAATCTTCATTGCTGCTAAAGAATGTGTACATTCACGCATTCGTCTTCCCATGATAACTGATGCCACATGAAACAATAAAAAACTGGGTAAGCACAAAACTTAGTGAGTTTCCACCAAAATACCCCATATAATAAACATACGAGCATGTATAATGGCCCACAATCATTAGATTGGAATGCCTAGGCCCAATTTATCTTCAGACTTGAATGCTAACACGCAAAGGGTCCACTCAGCCATCAGGCTAAAATACCCAGGGTTTGTTGGCCTACCACCTCAACCCAACCACTCTTCGCGAGCCTCTGTGCCTACGGCTTACAGTCGACCAACACCGGGTATCTTGGCCTACAGCACCAAACAGGACCACCTCAACCCACTACCACCATTTGTCAACATGTAAACAATCATAGATTAAGTAGGTACATAATACAAAAAAACATCAATCATACATCTGACTACCTCCTACTAGTCCTATCACAACACGTTGTCCCGTATATAGAGAGGTCAGATAGACACGGTTAAGGTCAAACTTGGTCAGAAGTCAATGGTCAACAGAAGTTAACAGTAGTCAAAGCCCATGGCAACTGCGTACGCCCAACGTACACAACATGTTCTTACTTCTCTATTTAGTACTTGATCACTTATGACCTTTTGTCCGGAGCTCAGGTCTAGACTCTAAAGATCGACTTAAGTCATAAAGTTTCCACCTTTATTACTTTCCATGGCTAGAAAACATCTAAAAGCCAAAACTCTAACATATTAATCTATTAAGACATCACAACTCTTTCATGGAAGGGATAGAATGACCAAGATCACATTTTAATGGTTCCTAATAACTCCATAACGGATGAAGTTTCCAACTTTATCAATTAGAATGGTCCAAACAACCAAGATCTAATCTTTAGGTCTCAAAGGCACCAAAAGTGCATCTTGTTCAACTTAATCTATTATGTCCAAGTCTCCAACCTTTAGATCTGAATCAATATGATGTTTAGATGGATAAAGTTTCCAACTTTATCCGAAACAAGGTCACAAACCTTCAAGATCTAAAATTTATGCACTAAAGTGACCAAAAGTTCGTAACATCCAAAACTAGCTAGATTTAACAAATACATCATCAAGATTCAAGATTCATACCTCCAAAAGAAAGATCAAGGTGAACAAGTTCTGGATCTACAAGCTCCAATGTGACCAACACTTTTCCAATTAGTTACTTCTTCTCCAAGATGCATGAAGAACACTCCAAAGTACTCAAAAACTCCTTTTTTAGCTCATAGGGCTCAAATTAGGGTTAGGGTTTCAATGGAGGACGTTGGAGAGGTGGAGGCTTAGAACGAAAAGTGTTTGGGGAAGATAAGAAGCTTAAACAGGGTTCAAACCCTCAAATTAGGGTTTGGGTTCTTATCACGTACACCCAACATACTCCTGGTACTCCAACATACTAGATGGGGACTTCGTGATTAACCATGCCTTGTACGCCCATCATACACCCTATATGGCAGTGTACTAGGCTAAATAGAAAATCTCCCAAACTTCGAATGGTCATAACTTCTTCATTCTAACTCCGATTTCATTGATCTTTATATTCACAGAAAGGTATCGAAGAGCCCCATAATATTATCTAATCATCATGGAATATAAACTTCTAAAAAAAATCCATATTTCATGCAAGAACTAGGCCTATGACTTTTCCTTTTCTACCCTTCGACCCAAAATACAATTCAAAGGTTAAATCTATAAACTGTCATTACCTCCTTACACAAGGACTAAACTTTGCCTCCTTACGGCCCAAAGCCTTTACAAAATCGACTTCCAGCCATGGCTCTGAAATAACAAATGACAGAAATCAGATGTCAAAATTCTCCCCCACTTAAATTAGATTTACTCCTCGAAATCAGCTCTCGCTTCCACTGTATCATACAACCCCTCACAACAACCAAGCTGTCCGAAAATCCTGCACAAAAGTGTACCATCGTCACGAAAACCAACTGGTCACATACTAAATTGGGCCATGCACTTACTCGACACTGATAACTTTTTTTAGCTATCAACACTCGGGCTCACCCCTGATCCAGTAACCGAAAACAGTACTCGGGCTTACCCTGATCCATTAACCAAAAACAACACTCAGGCTTACCTCCGATCCACTAAATAACAACACTCGAGCTTAACCCTGATCCACTAACCAACAACAGCACATGAGCTTATCCCTGATTCACGAACCAACAACATAACTCGCAGCCTAACAAAACACACATCGATCCGAATAAGTCTTAACTGAACCTATCAGGCCTTTGGTCCGTGACTCAGATTTCCAATCCTGAATCAGACAAGAACAGACAAGGTAGACCTCATCACATCCCTCAACCTAGGCTGCTAATACCCTAGATTCTAAAGAACAATGATTCCCTACATATGCTATCACAACTACAACTAATATGACTCGACGGGAATCCAATAACTGACGATGACCTTAGCGCGAAATTAGAAGATTCAACAGTTGCACGGAAGTCCTAAACTTGGAGAATCTGACAACTTCACAATCCTTCGATACTTAGACTAACTTGAACTCTACCACTTGATCCCGACCACTGATATCCAGATACAAATGAGAAGCTGAACCCACATAACATTTAAAAATTCTAATACATATACAACCGAGGACAAAGATAATGAATCCATTCATAACAAAAAATCAATTCAAACAAAGCTACATAAGATAATTCCATTAAACTATTCATCCAAGATTACAATTAAACTTTGAAGCACAACATGAATTACAGATGAATACAAATACTGCAACAATTGCTAAATAGAAGAACTAATAACTCAAATCTAGGTCTCCGGGACTCCGGTCGTCCCATGACAAGCGTCGGGTAACTGCCAGGATATGGGTGTAGGATCCAACACCTCACCGAAAATGAGAAAAGGACAACGAGCTCTGATGTGGCCTTCTTGACCGCAATCGAAACAAACTCATGCAATATGCTTGCAATATCTACCCAAATGGACCTCAATGCCACACCTGTGACATATAAAAGATATGCACCTCCCCTCAGTTGATCCCGAACTCCAGTCAGCAGACTTGAACCGCTTGGCCTCGGTGGATATTGTCATGAAGTTTGCCCTTCCTCCTTCTGTTGAGTCCATAACTCAGTCTCCCTCCTCCTGGCACTTGACTGCGTCTCAATCAAGGTCTATTACTCCTGAGTAGATACAATCTCTCGAATCTCCATCTTGAGCATACTCAATTATCGTGACATCTTTTCCTGCTCTGAAGCAATGTACTCGGGGCAGAAAAGAGCTCTCTCCATAAACTTATTTGTGATATCCATCACCGACTTAGTCGTATGCTTGTGCGATAGGTACTCTTGTGCCAATTGCTCCCGGTGCACAATAGGAACGTACTCCGCTCAGAACATAACCATAAACTGCTCCCAAGTCACTACGACTTGCTCGTCCTGTGAAAAGCCTTGGGTCACAGAGTCCCACCAATCCTTCGGGCCCCACTGAAGAAGATTCAATGAAAACCTCACCTTCTGGCCCTCAGGACATGAACACGTGAAGAAACATCCCTCTACGTTAGAAATCCATCTCGAAGAGATGATCGTGTCCATTTCGCTTCTAAACTCCATAGGCCTTGTATAACTGAACTCTCGGTACTACATCACCCGTCTTTTCTGAGATCTTGTAATGTCGATGGATATTGTGGGTGTGACATCAGCATCCTTAGTGAAGGCGACATAGCACCAATCAAACTCCTCAACGTGGTATTGACCGACCTAAATAAATCCGAAATCGCCTCCCTTGTCGTCTCAACCACACTTGCAGCAATGATCACCCAGATCTCCTCCTCACTCAGACCTTCTCCCGCAGTGCCACCAGCTCTTGATCCTGAAGCTTCAAAGGCTGTCATACTAAAAAATACACAATGGAAAGATCAAGCGTCAAAATACACTGTTCAACACACCAAGCCACACTCCTATTAGTTTCTATGTAGGCTCAAGATTCCTCCTGAATCTCATACGGATCCTGTGCTTTCAGTAGTACGGGCACATACTACCTTCCACACCTATCCGTAGTCGATTCAGAACTTATCCCAAGGTACTAAGTCACTGCACTAGACCACTCCTTGGTGTGATAATACCCACTTGTCCCTTGAGCTGCAACTAACTTCCTAGGAATTATTCCTAGGATTATCCTCACTCCCGCACCACTAGTTGCTTTTGTGCATGCTTGTTGTACACAATACGGGGTCAGATACACTATCTAATAATCGACTATACCCTAAGTCCACAACCAAAAAAGTAATAGGAAATAAGGCAAAGTTGATCATTCAAAGGCTATTCAATCTCGACCATATACAACTAATCAACATACACACATCAATCACACAATGAAGTAATATATTGCAAGCAATTCCATGTATCATAAGGCATCACCAAAATCAGGCACTTCTTTCCAACGGTCCCTATAAGTACCCTAGATAATCCATTAGCATTCTTTCTAACGGTTAACATATAAACAAAATAAAAAACTTAGTGCATATAACTAGTATGGGTATTTTAGGAACCACTCTCCTGACCGGGCCCTGGCTGACTGTACACACCATATCTCTTATAAAACCCAAGTTAGGTCAAGGTCCACATTCCTGATCCCAAGCCAACAATCAAGCAAGAACATGACAAGATATCGAGATCATGTCCCTAAACCAAAACTCTTATTATAAATTATTTTTCAAAAAGTTTTGTGCAAATTCTTGGATCCTAGTTTGAGATTGGATTCACATAAGTGTTCCTTTAGTTCGCTGAAACCAGAGCTCTAATACAAACTTGTAATGTCTCATTTTCATAACCAAAAATTTTCATTTTTATTAAAGTGAAACTTAACAATTATAAATCCATTTTTAAGAAAATCGTTTATTCCAAAGTACATTTATTGAAAATGAAAGTAATATTAAAACGAATAATCTTGATTGTTACTGATGATTGTGTACTGTCATGCCTTCGCCTTCCCATGATAACCGATGATACCTGAAACAATAAACCATTAGGTAAGCACAAAGCTTAGTCAGTTTCCCTCAAAATACCCCATACAATAAACATACAAGCATGCATAACGGCCCATAATCATTGGATTGGAATGCCCATGCCCAATTAGTCCTTGTATTGGAATGCCAACATGCAACAGGTCCACTCAGCCATCAGGCTGGAATACCTAGGGTTTGTTGGCCTACCTCCTCAACCCATTCGGTCTTCATGAGCCTCCATGCCTATGCCTTACATCCAAACATCATTAGGTACCTTGGCCTACAACAAAAAGTAGGAGCGCCTCAACCCACTACCACCACATGTCGACATATAAACAATCAAAGATCAAGTAGGCACATAATACAAGCAAACATCAATCATACCCCTCACGACCACCTACTAGTCCTCTCACAACATACTGTCTGGCTACCAAATATCCTCCATGAAATGCATAATCATAAGTAACCTGAGGTAAGATAGTCACCCGAACAGATGATCCTACTCTAGAGCCACAACCAAACAAGGAACATGCAAGAAATCTTACATCAAGAGTTCTCAGCCTATCCCACATGACTACATACAACCTTTAGGCTACTCCACTAAATGATGACCAACAAATACAGTTAGACATATTGATCTACAGATCACTACCGCATAACAACATCCTATGTACCAATATATAGATCTAAAAGATCGCTACAAAATAACCACATCCTATATACCATGATACAGATCTGACAGATCACTAGATCACATCAACATCCTATATACTAGGATATAGATCTAACAAATCACTACAACACATCGGCATCCTATATAACAGGATACCGATCTAACAAATCACTACAGAACAATAACATATTAAATACCAACAATCCAAGGAATGCATAACCTTATATACTCATAGGTGAGATAGACACCCAGACAAATGATCCTACTCTAGAGCCACAACCAAACAAGGACCAGGAAAGAAATCCTAGATCAAAACTCCTTAATCTATCCTACATGACTGTATACAGTCACTATGACATCACTCCACTAAACGATAACCAAAGCTAGTGGGCCGAAATTGGTGCCTTTGACCCATGGGTACAATGACCCAAATCTCACATGAGTCAAAGAACCTTGAACCACTGTGATACGCTCCCTTTTGCACTTCTTGCTCCTCTGAATCTGCTAATCAATGGTCAACAAAAGTTAACAAAAGTCAAAGGCCAAGGCAAATGAGTACGCCCAACGTACGCGACCTGTTCTTACTTCTCAGTTTAGTACTTTATCACTTAAGACCTTTTGTCTAGAGCTCAGGTCTAGATTCTAAACCTCGACGTAAGTCATAGAGTTTCGACCTTTATGACTTTCCATGGGAATAAAAGGTCCAAAAGCCGAAACTCTAACACATTAACCCATTAAGACATCACAACTCTAGCATGGAAGGGATATAGGGACGAAGATCAAATTTTTATGGTTCTTAATAACTCCATAATGGATAAAGTTTCTAACTTTATCAATTAGAATGGTCCAAACAACCAAGATCTAGTATTTAAGTCTCAAAGGGACCAAAATTTCATCTTTTTCAACTTAATCATTTAAGTCCAAGTCTCCAACCTTTAGATCTGAATCAATATGATATTTAGATGGATAAAGTTTCCAACTTTATCTATCACAAGGTCACAAACTTTAGAGGTCTAAAATTTATGCACTAAAGTGACCAAAAGCTCATAACACCCAAAACTTGCTAGATCTAACAAATACATCATCAAGATTCAAGCTTTATACCTCCAAAAGGAAGATCAAGGGAACAATGTCTAGATCTACAAGCTCCAATATAACCAACACTTCTCCAATGAGTTCCTTCTTCTCCAACATGCATCAAGAACACTCCAAAGCACTCAAAAGCCCCTTATTTAGCTCACAAGGCTCAACTAGGGTGAGGGTTTCACGGGAGGACGTTGGAGAGGTGGAGGCAGAGAATGGAAAGGGTTTAAGGAAGTTAAGGAGCTTAAATAGGGATCAAACCCCTAAAATTAGGGTTTGGGTTCTGATTGCGTACACCCAACGTACTATTGGTATGCCCAATGTACTAGATTAAGCCTCCACGATCATCCATGCGTAGTACGTCCATCATAAACCCTATACGCCCAACATAATATGCTAAACCCAAAATCTCCTAAACATCAAATGGTCATAACTTCTTCATTCTAACTTCGATTTTGACGATCTTTATATCCACAAAAAGGTATGAAAGAGCCCCAAATTATTATCTAAGTATCTTGGACTAAAAGTTGTTGTAAAAATATCCATATTTCATTCAAGAACCTGACCTATGACTTTTCTCATTCTACAATTTCGCCCAAAACACAATTCAAGGGTTAAATCTCTTAACCATCATTACCTCCTTCTACAAGGACCTAAACTTCACCTCCTTATGGCCCAAAGACTTTACAAAATCGACTTCCAACCCACGAACCTGAAATAAGAAATGACAGGAAACAATATGTTACAAACCGTGTTAAGGAAGCTTTTTGAGTAGGTTTGCATAACCTTAATATCAGTTATTCAACTGTCCATTTGATTCTATATTGTATGTGGGTACTTGTTAAGTTTCGGAATTTGTTGTGTCAATGTTGTGAGTTTTTTATTTGAATTAAGTCTTTGTTTAATTCGGAATTTAGTATGTTGTGTTTGGAATTTTATGTATCCTTTTAAGTTCTCTTTTCACACCATATATATAGAGGACTTGTTAGCAAAATAAGTACACTATTATTAGGAGCATTTCATAGAATAGTTCTGAACTCTTGAAATGAACTGTTCTTCAGTGCTTATTAATAAAAAAAAAATCTTATTTACTCTATGTTATTAAAATCCTTTATCGTAATTCTGTGGTTGGTATTTTCATTATAGAATCCTTCAATCTTTATATTCTAACAAGTGCTAAATAAATCCGACTTGAGAATTAAATTCTCCTAGAATCGTTTACTTATGGCAAGAAGATGATGTTGTGGTGGGAGTTTTCGAGCACCTTCAGAAGTTAGAGGTGGTCGGTCAAGTTGGCTACACTAGAGATGTGGGGATTTTCTTTGAAAATGGGGACAGATTTCAAGGATACAGTTGATACATATTTTATTGTCGTTGCAAACAGGTATGAGTTCACACCCAAGGGGGGAGAACAATTAGTCCAAGGTGATGCCATAGACGAGACATATCAATATGTCTAGTCGCAAGGAATCAAAGGTACTAGTAAGCTAAATTGTATTAGATATTTAACACTCGTGGTGGATATGTGCAACAATGTAGAAGGGAAGGCATATGAAGGTGTGTCAATTTTATGGGAGTTTGCAAGAGTTATCCTTGTAATTATCCAAGATCTTTTCATGAAAAAAGAGTTATATATAGTTATGTATTATGTAAAGTCAAGTAAATTTTAAACCATAAGGTCCATTTAAGATAATTAGGGGTTCAATTAGTCAAGGGCAACATCAAATGTTCGTTGAATTCCAAGTGGGGGAGATTTACCCATCCATGGAACAGTCTGGGGACTATGCACGCCTCATTATACTAATGGAGACTTAAGGTAATTGCAGAAGATTTTTGAAAATTCTAATCTTTTCAGGCGATGTGTGTAGGGAAGAGAAAGAATAAATAACTCTCCTTGATGGATGAGTCGATTCAAGATTGGTGTATAATTGTTGTCCATTATGTATTCAAGAATGTCGTGGGTTCGTTTATCTTTAGCGGGTGCAGCTTGTTGAAGTAAGTAATCGTCAGGTGTTTTGAGTCATCAACATCGATTCACGTAATAGATATTTGGATAGTCTTTGATTTAGGATCATGGTGAGGTTCCCCTTTTCTGTTCTTGTTTAATAAAGGCTTGGGGATTTGAGGTATGGTATGAAAATCGGATAGGTCTAGGTTCCTAGGGTTCGACATTTCATTTTGTTCTTTACTGATACTGTTTGGAGATGTGAGATTATGGATTGGTTCCGTCGGGTCAGTGAGATGATATGGTTATACCTATAGGCCTATTGAGGTGTTTGTTGTGAACAAGACATGCCATTTAAGATGATGGCAAGAATGGTGAGTTATCGTGAGCTGAAGGAATGGTAATCAGAAATCAAAAAGTATTTGGGGGGGGGGGGGGGACGGTCACATGTCTATAGACTCGCAATGGTAGCTTATAAGATTACAATTGATAGGTATTGTATGCATGTTTAGACTAATTAGTTTGATTGTATGGTATGTGATTGATGATGATATCATGGGGTACGGTTCGATGCAAGGTACGAGAGCTTGGGTGCAAAGAGGAACAATGTAAGAGTGTGAATTTGGCATATCGTTAGAAGATCACTAGCTAGTGTATAGGACGCGCCTCGTTCACATATATAGTTGAAAGTGTTGATTCCTCAAGATGACAACTCGAATGCTATAATTGTACGGATGTGTTTCAGAGGAATTTTTGCTCTCAAGATGTTAAGGAGGTGTTGATCAAAATATTGTTGTATTTAGGAGTGATGGAGTTCCTTATTAAATTCTTAGTCATTTTTGTGTCTGAAGAAGTAGGAATGATCATTAGCATTAGGGGGTCAATATCAAAATTTTCGGATCATGGATTTTAGATTTATGCATGTTTTTTAAAAGAGCTCCACTATGTTTCTAGACACAGTTAAGCATTTTGATAGCAAGATACTTTACCATTCCAGTAAAGTGGATATAGTTTTTGATACGCATAACTGGAAGTCATATAGTAAACCATTTCGAGAGTTTTGTTTGTGAAAGATAATGCTCAATTATTTGTTGGAGTTGTTGTACAGGGTACAAGAAGTGGTATGTTTGAATGAGAATGCTAAATGCATGAGAGTTTCAAGTGAGATTTGGGCCATTGATCGGTATAGTCATGGTTATTTAACATATTAAGGTGTGCTATGTGTTCCTATGTCGAAGGTAACGAGTAGATATGTATATGTAGGGGAGGTGGTAGCTAGGCATCAGATGCCAATTTTTATGGTATTTAATAAGGATATACGGTTTATGTCTCAGTTGTATGAAAGGTGTCATGAGGAAATGGGTACTCAGTTGTGAATTAGCACACTTCTAATCTTTTATTGTCATGTCATAATTCATCCTATTATGTGGTAAGAAGTGCAAGACGTCTATATGTTGGGTAAGATCGGTCATCGAGTACTAAGGAGCTTAACTGTTGTGCTTAAGACAAATGACAAGTTTCACTTTGCCAAGCAAGTCAATTATGTAGAGAAGTTGGTTGTTATCCTTGAAGGAGAGACGAAGACTTTGTGCACAAGAAACTCAGTTAGTAAAAGATCAATTACAACATTGGAAATGTACCACATAGACGTGAGAGCTGAAATTTGAATTGTAGGCACATGCTCCAAACTTCCTTGTTCATAGTGACTTTGAGGATGCAGTCCCCTTCAAGTGGGGGAGAGTTGTAACATCCCATTTTTTGAATTCTAGTTTTAGCAAAAATTAATAGATATTAGAAATTAATAATAATAAGAATAATTAAATGGTTAGAGAATCAAATTTGAAGACTATTATGTAAGAGTGTGATAATGGACAACTTTTCACACTTAAATTATTAAAATTTAGGTCATAAGGATCAAATAATTACTTATGTCAAATTTGAGGGACTTGGTTTTCCATTTGATGAAATATGCATGAAATTAGATGGTTTATGATTTTTTACGAGAGGAAATTTGCAGCCCAAGAATGCGTCCAATTTCCTTTATCCCTTATACCTTTTTAGTACATAATAAAACCCTATGTAGCCCAATAGGAAATTGTGTGTGTGTGTGTGTGTGTGTGCGTTTGATTGTTGATTTTGGATGAGAATGAGAAGAATATAGGAAGGGAAGAAAATGGGAAGGAATGGGATTGGGAAGGACGATGCCAAAAAAAAGAAGAAGAGAGGGTTACGATCAAGTGAGGAGTGAACCTAGATTGGTGGTGTATTATTGTTCCAAGGTAAACATTCAAGCTTCCTTGTATTTTCTTTTCTCTTTTTGTGCAATTCTACCTAACTCTGCCACCACTATTGCTGCCATAGCCACCGACCATGGTCGCCACAAACTAACCTCCATTTTCCACCACGTATTGGTGGTAGTGGGTGATGCCATTTCAAACTTAAATGGTTTGGGGTAGAGAAAACACAAACCCTAGTTTGATGGATTTACCAAAAAGGCATTATACTTTCGTTCCTCATTAAAGTTATAGGCTTTGAGTAAGGTTTTGATGTTGGAATTGTTATTTTGACGCAATATGATATGGTAACTGTTAAGTCATATTTTTCAGTGTTTAGAGTTATTGGATGATGACTTATTTGGTTAAGATGCCAAATTAACCCAATAAGTAAAAGTTGGGAAATTATAAAAAAAATCCATAATATGTCCCTGTTTTGTAAAAATTATAGAAAAATCATGAAGCATCATTTTGAGTCGATACTAGTACCTGTAGTTTCATATTTGAGTCATCTACATTTCACTAGTTTTGATCGAAATCCATAAATACCTCTAACTATGATAAAAACGACCATTACCACGATTGGTCCGAAATGAACTGTTTTTCGAGGCAATTTTGTAAAAATCGCCGAACATTGCATAAAGTTTGTATGGAGGCTTTCAACTAATACTTTTAAATCTAAGGAACTGATGTATCTGATGTGAAACAAATTTTAAAATATAGAGTTTAAGGTGTTCAAAACAGCTCCGAACAGACCATAACTTTTGTATAAAAATATGAAAAGTTAACCTATGAGCAATTTGTATTTTTGGGGTATCAAATAACCATAACTCAACTTAATTTATTATTTTTATGAAATGTAAAGGGAATGCAGGCATGAGTGAGTTTCTGGTTGCTTTACTTTTGAAGGTAGGTTCCTGACGACAATGTGTTGTGTTGTATCTTCCTTAAATTAGCTCATGTATGTTATGTATTGTATTGTTGATGTGGGTATTACTAGGTAGGGTAGAATCTAGTTGATTGCCTCATGTATTAAGGATTATGCATTGAAAGACTCAGTGTATCTGAGTAGGGATTGGGCGAAGCCAGTGTGTCCCAAAGGCTTGGCGAATTGAGCAAGATGGATCGTTCACGATCAATGTGTCCCAATGGGTTTGGGTATAGGGGATCAGGCTTAGCCAATGCGCTCCAAGGGCTCGATGTACGGAGCAACGGGTATTGGGCCTAGCCAGTGTGTCCTATTAGGAGCATGTTTGTTACTGATTCGTTCTTTTACATGCATGCGTGGTTATGTGTTTGATACCGATTGTATCTGTGTAAAGGAGTAAGGATTATATGATATGATAATGTGTAGGTATGGAATTCACTAAGCTTTGTGTTTACCTTTTTCTCTTTAAAAGTATTGTTGCATGTACATAGGATTATAGTTCGTGACCATTCACAATGGTTTGAGGCGTGTTTTTGGAATTCATATTGGATTGGTTATGTTTTCATCAATTTTAGAATTATAATTGATAATGTTTGGAAATTGATTTGATCTTGGGGTTTGGTATTTCATTTGTTTTGAATAAAAGATATTAAATGGATGATTTATGAATTTTTAAAATGCTAAAATTTAATAAAATTTTTGGGATGTTACAAGTTGGTATCAGAGCACAACTTGAGATAATCAAGTTTGCGGCTCAAGAGATATTTTCTTAATATAAATTTAAAGGAAACTAAATGAAATAGTTTTGAAAAGGTGAACGCAAGCACAATGTGTACAGTCAGCCAGTGCGAGAGGAAAAAAGGGAAAGTGTTCAAATCTTATTTATTGTTCTCGGATATAAGATTTTATTATGTATGCTAGATAACCAGATGTTGCACATGCTATGTTTGATGCCTGTTGTGTGTTATTTGGAATATGTGATAATATTGGCAGGTTGTTAAGTGAATGCTTTAGGTAGCATGCAATAGGAACTAGATAGACTTAGAATGACTGGTTTAGCCTAGTGCGCAACTCTTGTTTGAGTCCAACCGTTCTGGTGCATAATCGTTTATTTGAATGACTATCTGGCTTTACAATGTGTACGATTATGTATTCACTTCAGAACTAGTGGAAACTCCATGATATGTAGAATAACCGTGGTGAGGGTGATTCCTACGAATCTAGGAAAATGTAGCAAATGTTGATATAGAGTGGACACGATAGAATTGCATGTTAGACTAACTGATTGAATGTTGCTTGCTTTGTACTAAGAGGAAACTATATTGATATTAGCTAACTATTAATTGAATGTATTGGACACGACGTGGTGGTGGCAGATGTGTAAACCCTATGTTTTTGGGTTCAAGGCGATATTTAAACGAAACGATGGCTAAGTTTTCCTCAACCACTAGTCTCCATCACCTCCAAAAGTGTCTTAAAACAACCCTAGCCTCTTTGCAATATTTGAGTTCATTTAGGTGTTATTAGTGCACTTTGAAGGAAGAAGAAGAAGATTTTGGTGCAAGAATCAAGGAAGCAACTCCTATCTATCCTTGGGATCATTCTCTGGATCATTTGTAAGACTTTAAGACTTCATCCTTTTGGTTCCTTCTTAGTAGATCTAGCATTATTTTCATATTTGGGTTGACAGTTGTGATTTGAATGGTTCATTGAGATAAAGTTGAAACTTTATGACTCATCACAACCCCTTAAGCTTAATACCTTCTGGATCTAGGAGTTGGTTGAGTTCTTAGAGTCATGCATGAGGTTTTGGTCATTTTCTCATATTTTGACCGATTTGGAGTGAAGGACGTGTATGGGTCATGCATGTCATTAAAGTTTATATTTTTCTGGACCTTTAAGGTCCCAAGAAGCATCATGGATAGTTAAAGAGGAAGGCATAACTAATTGAGAGGTTAATCTATTAAGTTATCTTTATGTAGTTTCCACAATATTGCGATTTGCTTGCCACGATATGGTGACTGATCCGGTCGCGACTGTTTTGTCGTGAAGCTGCCACGACATAGCTAATGGATAGCCATGACGTAGAGGTTAGCTGTCATTCACTTTGACCTTTGACTTTTGACTTGGTGGGTTTTAGTAATATTTATATTTTTAAAAGGTAGTTGTGACATCCCTATTTTCATGGCCAGAAAATACCGATTTTTGTTTAAGCTTTATAAAAATCAGAGTACCTCTTTTAATAAAAATGTTGCGGAATTTGTTCCCAGTAAAACATGATAAATACGTTATCAAAGCATTTCCGAAGAAAAGTATTTTTATTCATTTTAAAACATTTGGGATATCATCGTCAATACAGAAACATAAGCATAAACATAACTTACATTCATTATCCCTAGTGATTTATATCTCCTTAACTCTTAGTGTAATGTGACTTCATATCAACACCTGTGATATAAATAAACTGAGTGGGTCAGGTTGGGAAACGTGGTGAGTACATAGGGTTCTCGACCAACAATAATATAATTATTATGTTTAAACATCAAACAATCAACTCAATTACCCATCCCCATTATCTTCCTTACTCTTAAGGGTCTACCCTAAGAGTCATCTATCCTGCATTCGTTCATTTCGAAGTCCCTGGTTTCTAGGGTTTATAAGACATGAACTAATTCCATAGCTGCTAAAGTTCATTCATCAGGTACTAAATCCATATCTACGAGTGTAGGTACTAAGTCCATAGCTACCAACGTTTACCTAACAAGCACTAAGTCCATATCTGCCAGGTACTAAGTCCATAGCTACCATCACCTAACAGGTACTAAGTCCATAGCCACCCGTGTTTACCTAATAGGTACTAAGTCCATAGCTACTAGTGTTTGTCCAATAGGCACTATGTCCATAGCTGCTGATGTTATTTATTAGCCACTAAGTCTCTAGCTGTCAATGTTTACTCACATCATCTTTTATTTCTCATTATTCATCTACCCATGTCATACCTAACATATTTGTAGATGTAAAATACATATACAATTTAAATCATTTAAAACATGTATAAAATCGTTCATCCAACATAGATAGCAAGTATACATATAATATGCACATGTAGCACGTAGTTTATATAAAATACTTCATATCGATGTGTAAGATGAAAGTAACTATGCACTCACTTGATACGGTGGTGACTCGGTACTCGGACAACAATTCGTTACTCTTAACACAATTTTCCTCAGAAAAAACCTAGTATCATTACCACTAGAGTTTAGTCTAATATTTACCAAGACTAATTAATAGTCTGGCTATTATTACTATTATATAAGTGTTAAAAAATACTTATATAACCTAAAATAATAGCCCAAGTACTTGTTATAAGGTCCTAATAACCTTACTATATCGAAACATAAGCTATACTAAAGATAAGGTAGGCAAATCTCACTTACAGCGGGTTTTCTCAAAAACTGGGCTTCGCTGCAGTAGTGTTCTCGAGCCGAAAGGCTCTTTTCTCGGGACTCCGGGAGCCTCGGGGCTTCCTTCGGGTGCTAGGGGGTTTACCTAGGCTTTTAGGGGGGTTAGGGAGCTTAGAGAGAGAGAGAGAGTCTAGAGACAAAAAGTTAAATGGGAGAGGTGTGGGAAATGAGAGAACTCGGAACCTCTATTTATAGGGTGAAATCCTGATGGACTTGTAGAGTCTTGACACACACTCCCCGAGTTAGTGCATGTGGTAGCCTTCTGGTGGTGCCACGTGTCCTCTTTCTGGTGGTGCCACGTCACCAAAACTTGCATATCAGCCTCCCGACTTAGAAATATCATAACTTCTGCATACGAGCTCTATTTTCGACGTTCCTTTTTTCCACGCGTAGGCAAAATCAAGATCTACAACTTTCATTCCGACTCCATCGGCTAATTCTCGACCGATACTAAATTTAATAGTAGGAGGAGTTTAGACTGTTAAATGACCGCGAAGAATTCATAACTCCTTCATACGGACTCCGCTTTCGTCTGTCTTTTGACCGTTGAGTTCCTATTAATGAGATATTCAACTCTCATTTAGGTTGCGTAATCCAAAAATTACGCGAACTAAAATTCGAGTTTCAGGTCGTGCATTACTAAACCAAATCTTAGAAAAATCATATCTTCCTCATACGAAGTCAGATTTGGGTGTTCTTTTTTTGTATGTTCTTGGTTTAATGTATACTACAAATTTTGTTTAGATTACTAAGGCTAAAAAGTCCTCTATCTCAATTTCACTATTTACGTCTCCTGGTGCCGGGGCAGTTTTTTCGAAAAACTTCGACGGGCCATAACATCTTCGTTATAACTCGGATTCCGGCGCTCTTTATATGTACGGAACCCTTGAGACGTATTCTACAAATTGATTAAGATTATTTATTCTGAATAATCTTTTTTCGAAAAGTCATTTTCAACCCCTATTATCTCTAAATGGACTAGCCCGGGTCTACGGGCGTGACAGTAGTCTAGGGCTTACCTTGTATAGATCATTAGGAGATGTATAGCATCCGATTCTCGACTGTGTCGGCGTCTAAGATGTTGAGTGCATTGAGAGGTGTGTCTTCTCACTATACTATGTAGGATGCTAGACTGTCTTTGTAACTCTTGCATGAAAGACTTTGGTTGGATCACAACACTTGTATAAAAGTTTATTTTGGATCATAACACTTGTGTGAAAGACGATTGTTTGATCATAACACTTATATGAAGACCATCGTTGGATGATGACAGGAAAGACTATAGCTGGGGTGTAGCATCGGAAGTGGTTGTAAGACTATGGTCGGATCATACCATTCTAATTGGTTGAAAGCTACACCTAGGGTTGGGCCCATATATTTGTATGATGTGTGGTATTTTGGGTAACTCACAAAGCTTTACGATGATGATCTTGTGTTTAAAATATTTCAAGTACTTTTGGTTCCAAAAAACATTATACATGGTATTTGTCCCCATAAACTTGTAACAAAATAAAAAGAATAAGTAAAACCATTTGTGTAATGCCCGGTTCTAAGTATGAATTTCTCATCTTTAATCTTTGAGTTTTGGGTGAACACGATGTGGTGAAGGGATCACCATGACGTGGAAGTGATTACTTGACACACATGTTTCACTTGGACACCACAATGTGGACATTAATTAGCCATGACGTGGTGGCGGCAGATGTGAAAACCCTATTTTTCGGGTTCAAGGCCCTATCTGTCACACCCCGGTCGGTGGCGGAGTCGTCGGGTTGTGCGACGTTAGAATGTTGGATCACAGTCATTGAAAAGTACAAAAATATATTAAACATAAATATCACTTTCATTATGGATAAACATCTTACTTCAAAATGTATTTTTGAAATAAATACTAGAAAGTCTAATACAAAAGGTGTCTTAGATGTTAGGCATAACTATAACGAGAATAAGTCTTTTGTAGCTTCGTCGATCAACCACTACTTTTGGAAGTGCAATCTTCTATCACTTGGTTTTTATTGAGAGAAAAACTTTTGAGAAACACTTGAACAAATGTTAGTACAAGATAATAGTTGCATACTAAGTTAGTCTCAAAGGATCAAGTTAGCTCAACAATATTAAGTTAGAAATGTTAGATAGATAGTTGCAAAAATGTAAATGAAAACAAGTTATATCAAGTTAACATCAAACTGATTTGTAACAAGATTTACATTCAAACACGAGTTAGTAAGTGTGAATAGTTTAAGATGAAGAGGATCTTGGATATTATATAAGATAGCGATATGAGAGAATGATCTTTGTATTTCAGTGAAAAGTTCAAAATATCGTGAAAGAAGTGTACATTACATGAAGACGGGAGTCTATATTTATAGAGTCCCATAAAGTTACAAAAGAAATAAACTATTAGTATTCTACTGACTTAAGTGACCATGAAAGGTTCACTGGATAAAGTAATGCTAATACGCTAAGTTGTTTAATGTAGCAAAAGGTCTTCATGATTTTTCACTGCGGTAGTGGATGCGGATCACTATGGTTCTCAAACCAAATTCTTCTTCAACTTTAACTACGGTAGAAACACTTCAATTGTGGTAGCCACTCCAACTGCAGTAGATACAAAACAAGACTACGGATGCTTGATGTTAAATAGTGTCACTTTATGTATCAACATTTTCCCCTAAAGTGACCTCTTCAACCTTCTTCTTTCCTTGTTGAGTTTCAAGAATTTGATAAGGATCCACCAGAATTTCCTCACTTTGCATTGCCAATGGATTCTTCTAGTTATCTCAAACTTGACTTCATCTGTTATATTCTGGGATCTTTGAAACGAAGCCAGGGTTGTATCCAGTTGCTTCTTGGTCAATCTCTACATTGCGAAAACAGGAATGAAGTATTTGAGATCACTGTTGGTTTTCTTATAAACAACTCCTAACTCCGGAAAGTTTGTTGCTCCAAGTGATATTTCTTGATAACCTTCAGTAAAGCTTGGTGCATGCTCAAATTCTAGAAAGTTGAACTTCTTGGCCGGGACAGGTTGAATTTTGGCATCTATTTTCCCAAAATCACAAACCAATGCCTTAACAGACTCACAAGCTTTCTCACATACAATCTTCTTTTACGGATGTTTTCATCTTTGATCTTGAAAACCCTTGCAATCAAGAAAGTTTCTTCTGTGTTCATGCATAGAAAATTAGCATGTATCCTAATATAATCATCTCCTCTCCTGATGAGAGTATATTGAACAAAGACAGTATTCATAAATTTCCCCACTTTATAATTCTTTACCCCTGATGGTCTGTCATTGGAAAAAATCTTTTCAAAGTCAGTGCCATGCTTGGCATGAAACAAATTTAAGCGTTCAACTTCAAGGGAAGTCTTTGATCATCTGGGAGGTTGAGTTCAAATGGCTCGAACACGGGGAAAAACTTGGAGTTCAAATGTCCCAATACCCATCGGATGGAGGCTCAACATAGGTCAAGATAGGCCTATAATCATCATCGAGAAGCCTTCGGGTAAGATTTACCCAACAATTGCTTAAGGACTCATCCATGGGTGTATAAAAAACCATGTGCCCGCCCATATCTGTTCGGAGAATTTCGCGGCCCTCCAATCTTTTTTCCTTGAAGAGTGGTGGGTGATTCTTGAGAATAATCCGAGGAAATTGTTGGCTCCAAGTTTATGAATTACGGAGGAGTTTGATGAGGCGATTGTTGCGGATCTTGTTGCGGTGGAGTTTGTTGTGAAGATGGCACCGTAGTTGGTTGTTTTGGAGATGGTTGCGGAGTTGGAATTATTGGAGGAGTTTGATGAATTGAAGGAGTCTTGGAATGAGAATGATCTTGCTCATGTTGAGAATGCGGAGGTGGGACAACTGGAAAATTTTGGAACAAGCAAGGTCTAAACTGTAACCGTGTACAAGTAATTCCACAACGTAACTTTTTGGAATAAAACTTTGAAAACCAAAAGGGCATTATTTGTATAAGTAAATATGTATGTTTTGAAAATCATACTTGTAAGGAGCCTTTGAGAAGTCAACAAGTTAGAACCAATCATAAATTACACTTTGCTTTAGAGATTTCGGCCTAGTACCCCACCAAACAAGTGATTTCAGTTTGCACTAGGACCGAAATCAGAAGTGATTTCGGTAGGAGCATAGACCGAAATCACATGTGATTTCAGTTGGTGCATGGGCCGAAATCACTTGTGATTTTGGTAGTTTTAGGATTATTTCAGTGCTAATAAAGAGAAAAGGAGTTTGACTTTATGACTTGATGCTTTACCTTTTTCCCATGCAAAATAATACCCAGCAAATATCAATGTTATTAACCAACAGTTAACTAGGCAAACATCATATCATTTCTTCCCGCCTTAAGTACGATAGAACACACCCACAATCCCCCACCCATTCCATTTTCTCTAAAGTTACTCCATCCTCCAAGTTTATTCTTAGACAAGATGTATCTGGACCTTAAGAAACTTTGTTGGTGGTCGAACATGAAAGCAAAGATCGCTACCTATGTGGACAACCGCTTGACTGGTGCCAAGATCGAGGTAGAATATGAAAATCCCTCGGGTTTGCTTTATCAACCGGACATACCCGAGTGGAAGTGGAAGCGGATAACTATGGACTTCATAACGAAGTTACCCAAGATGACGGGTCGACTTGACACCATGTGGGTGATCGTTGACAGGTTAACCAAATCCACACACTTCCTACCAATAAAAGAGACCGACAAGATGGAGAAGCTAACCAAGACATACATTAAAGAAATCGTTCGACTACATGGGGTGCCAATATCTATCATATTTAATAGAGATAGTAGGTTCATTTCAAGGTTCTGGCAGTCGCTATAAAAGTCCTTGGGAACCAAACTCGACATGAGTACGACTTATCACCCTCAGACTGACAGGAAAAGAGAAAGGACCATTCAGATGCTGGAAGACATGTTGAGAGCATGTGTGATAGACTTTGGTAAGGACTGGGATACCCACTTACAACTCGTTGAATTCTCATACAATACTAGCTATCAAACTAGCATCAAAGTCGTGCCATTCGAAGTCGTCTACGGACGTAAGTGCAGATCACCTATATGCTGGGCTGAAGTGTGTGACACACAACTAGCAAAGAGGCAAGTGCCATATAACACACTCACTGGCTCGGAGATCATATGGGAAATTACGGAAAAGATCGTCCAGATCTGTGAACGATTAAAAGCATCCCAGAATCAACATAAGAGCTATCCTATAAAGGGATGAAAACCATTGGAATTCCAGGTGGGCGACCCTGTTCTGTTGAAGGTCTCACCCGGGAAGGGAATGATACATTTTGGCAAATGTGGAAAGCTAAATCCAAGGTATATCGGGCCATTCGAGATCCTTGCTAGAATCGCCTCGGTGGCTTACGAACTTCGACTACCACATGAACTCACTAACATACACCCTACCTTCCACGTGTCTAACCTGAAAAAGTGTATGTCCGATGAGACTCTTGCAGTCTTACTCGACGAGATCGAGGTAAACAATAGTTTACACATCATAGAGGAACCTGTGGAAATCATGGACAGGGAAGTCAAACGGATGAAGCAGAGTCGTATACCAATAGTGAAGGTCCGATGGAAAGCCAAGCGAGGACGCAAATTCACTTAGGAGCAGGAAGAACAAATGAAACAAAAGTACCCACAACTGTTCCTCTAGTTTGCAAGAACCCGTCCAAGATGAAAATTTCAGGATGAAATTCCCTTTAACGGGGGGATGATGTGACAACTGGAAAATTTTGGAACAAGCATGGTCTAAATTGTAACCGTGTACAACTGAATCCACGACGTAACTTTGTTGCAATAAAACTTTGAAAACCAAGAGGGAATTATTTGTATAAGTAAATATATATGTTTTGAAAATCATACTAGTAAGGAGCCTTTGAAAAGTCAACAAGTTAGAACCGATCATAAATTACACTTTTCTTTAGAGATGTTGGACTAGTACCCCACCAAACATGTGATTTCGGTTTGCACTAGGACCAAAATCACAAGTGATTTCGGTTGGAGCATAGACCGAAATCACATGTGATTTCGGTTGGTGCGTGGGCCGAAATCACTTGTGATTTTGGTAGTTTTAGGGTGATTTCGGTGGGAATAACGAGAAAATCAGTTTGACTTTATAACTTGATGCTTCATCCTTTTCCCATGCAAAATAGTACACAACAAATATCAATGTTATTAACCAGCAATTAACTATGCAAACATACTTGTAAGGAGACTTTGAAAAGTCAACAAGTTAGAAGCAATCATAAATTACACTTTTCTTTAAAGATTTTGGCCTAGTACCCCACCAAACAAGTGATTTCGGTTAGAGCATAGACCGAAATTATATGTGATTTCGGTTGGTGCATGGGCCGAAATCACTTGTGATTTTGGTAGTTTTAGGTTGATTTACGTGGGAATAAAGAGAAAAGGAGTTTGACTCTATGAGTTGATGCTTCGCCCTTTTCCCATGCCAAATAATACCCAACAAATATCAATGTTATTAACCAACAATTAACTATGCAAACATCATATCATTTCTTCCCTCGTTAACTACGGTAGAACACACCCACAAATCCCCACCCATTCCATTTTATCTAAAGTTACTCCGTTCTCTCTCAAGAAGCAAGCCAAAAATCTTCCAAGTTCAAATCCTCCAAGTTTATTCTTAGAGTTTTGGTAGGTTTTTCTTGTTGATCTAATGTTTTTATAAACTATCATGTTAGTTTCATCTAATTTACACATATTATTATGTGGTAAAATGCTTAGGATAATACCACCTTCAGAGTGTTCATCAACCACATTCAAGTGTTTTAGGCTTGGAAATATTCACACCATCTCTTCCAAACAACCTATACATCCACTCAAGGTGAGTTCATACCCCCACATTTTCTAGTTGTTCATGTTTTTAGGGGGAGGGGGTGGGGGGATACAAGTAAAGTTAACTTTTAACACCAACATTTGCATTATCTATTACTATGTGAAAATAAAACATTATTTGCATGTGATATGGTTATCACTAGATTTTATACAAATATTTGTGATATATTAGTTTTGAAATGCAAAAATAACAAAAACAAAACATCCTGTATGTTATAAAAATGATAAGAAAAAAATTATGATTTGTAAAACTGCAAGCTTTTTGGAAGCTCATTACCATAATATAGTATTTTATAACAAAAAGGGTTACATTATAGTTAGCTCACCATTTTGTGATTTACAACCCAAAAATATATTGTTTGACCACACATTTTGACACTAGACAAGATAACAACTTTCTATTTATATAAAAGATTATATAAATAGTCTAAACAAACAAACAAGATAAACTATAATTGGTATAGTTTGGGAGTCACAAAACAACACTATCATTTTAGAAGAAACATATAATTATTTAAAGGTATAATTATTTCATTTACAAGAAAAAGGAGTTTTCAGTTCACGTAAATTGGTTAATACTGGTTGTGAGACATTTAGCTTCACCGTACCTACCAAAGCACACATTAAGTGCAAAATTATAACCAGAGTCTCTTGTATGGAGAGCGTGCCACTTGTGTATAGATCTATATTGTTTTCAGATTGACAACCCCACACTTAAACTGTTAGCTACAGTTAGATCGGCAAGTTTGGTGTGACAAATGTTGTAACAGTTCCAACCCCTGAAGAACGTCATTCAGGCCAAGTAGTCGCATTAGTGTGGTTATAATAACTCACATAGGGTACTGATGACACATTTGATTTACGGGTTAACATAAATTCAAGTAGTTTTATATAAAGAGAAAACTTCATAGCACCATTTTTCAGTACAGTATTACTTACATTTTTAGTCTTGGGATTTAAGACTTACAACTCATTTATAAAGAAAATATCGGATTTTCTGGAAGTATAAGCTATCATTTTACTCAAAACAGTTACAAATCCTTCTCATACAAAACACTTATGAACTCACCAACTTAATTGTTGACACTTTTCAAAATCACTTGTATTCTTAGGAAACCAGTAAACAGGTAACCACAAGAGTTTTTGGTGGATGGAACGTCATCGCATCATGTTATTTACTTTATGTCATATGTGTTGGATATCATGTAAACAATGTTTTGAGCACAATGTAAATTTTATTAAATACTCAATACAATGGTTGTAATGCTTTGATCTCTATTATTCAATTGTTATGATACTGTATATGAAGTCATCCGCCCCTAGACGTTTCCGTCGTTCTGGTTTGGGGGTGTGACAGATTGGTATCAAAACATTGTTTAAAATGAACTAAGTATATGATACCATTTAGGATATACAACTATAAATACAATGGGGCTAAATCACTCTAACTAAGGAGTATACTTTTAAAATATAAGTATTTTTATAAGAGCATACATACATGCATGCGTACTAGGGCGGTTTTATAATAAGAATCATAATAAAAGTATTTAGAGGAGTTAAACATGACGATTAAGCCTAGATAGATATGTAAGCATATCTGGGATAAATATGGTCTGATCAACTATGTTTATACGATATATGACCAACATGTGCTTAGGAATGATTGTGGTGGGCAACGAATCTAAAACTTACCAACCCTATATACCAAGAAACGTTAGAAACAAGCATAAAGATTAAAAATACTATAGAAGTATTTTAAAATACTATAAAATCATACAACCCTTCATGTATTTGCCATATATCTATTCTCGCACATACATAATGGCAAGATTTCACATGCTCGAAGACCCCTATTGCAACTGAGCGTTGGTTATCGAAGATGCAAGCCTCCATGACTTCATCCCATGGCCCGTAGGAGAACACCCACTGTGAGTAGGACTTATACTACTCGTGTCTTGATTTCATTTTTAACTAAGCGTCGGTGCTACTCTTTCATGTAGACGTTCTTAAAGGTCAATTTTCGCAAAACTGTGTACTAGTATTATATTATCAATGAAATGGTTATGCATTTTTATTTCATTGGATGTTACTATTTGTTATGAAATTGTTTACTTCTTATAGTAAATTTCATTTGTGAATTGTTTGAAAATTCCAGTAAAAACTAAACATGATACATATACAAGATAAGACATTCCACAATGGTAATGCCCGATTCATAACTCTTCTCGAAAAATTATTGTCGTTCCACCTTTAAACTTTATGGAAGAGGTATGCCACCAAGGAAGTCAAACAAATGCAAGAACAACACACCAACAATCCCACCACCACCACCACCTCCAAAAATGGACTCTGCTGTGTTCTAGGCTACTGTAACAGCCGCTGTGACTAGCGTCATGGCTCAAATCAGCAATAACAGCAATGGAAGTGTAAACGGAACTAACAATTCCAGTCAAATGGAAGACTAGGGGTACCATCGAATGTGCTCCTGCAAAGAGTTCATGAACTCCAAACCCAGAACCTACCATGGCGACGACAGGGTCGTTACTCTGCCAAGATGGTTTGAGAAGACTGAGTCCATCTTGAAAATCTGCACATGCCTAGACGAGTTCAAGGTCATATATGTCATATGTACATTTGTGGACTCAAACTTATCGTGGTGGAACAACCACATTAAAACATTGACTCTACCTTTTGCAACCTGTATGAGTTGGGAGGACATGAAAGCAATGATGCTCGAGGAATTATGTCCAAGGAGCGAGATGCAAAAACTGGAATAAGAGTTGTGGGAACACACCATGAAAGGCTCTGACATTGCCACATACACTAATCGATTTAACGAACTGGCAACTCTGTGTCGTGGAATGGTCACCCCATAGGCCAAGAAAGTGGAGCATTACATTTGGGGTCTATCCCTTAAGATCTGGTACCAAGCGTCCACCAACCCGAGCACCCTCGACAGTGCCAAGCGTCTGGCACAAACTCTTGTCGACCAGGGAGTTCGTCAAGGCATCATAACCCCCACGCCTGAACAACTAAAAGGAGGTGACAATAAGAGGAAGTTTTGGAACAAAGAGAAAGGCTAACCCGCTCAATACCCAACCAAGAAGCAACAAATTGTGGCTCTCCATGGCATCACCACCCCTACACTAACAAAGAAATCTGTTGGGAATTTTCCAAAATGCGACAAGTGAAGCTTCCACCACCATGGACCCTGCCGAGAAATGCAATGTAACAATTGCAACAGGAAGGGGAACACAGCCCATTTCTGCAAAGCACCGACACAACAAACCACCCAAGTCGCTAATGTTGGGGTGAGTCGCACATGCTATGGTTGTGGTGAGACCAGGCATTACAAGAAGGACTACCCGAAGGCATATAACGAAAATAGCAGAGCCATGGGAAGTGTTATAAAAATGGGGAATCGGGAGGACATGAGGGATCCCACCATGGTTACTGGTACGTTTCTCCTAAACAACTCATACGCATGCATACTTTTCGATAGTGGTGCGGAGAAAAGTTTCGTGAGCCACCAGTTAAAACACTTATTCAAACAAAAACCCTAGTCACAAAATGAAACATTCGCCATAGAAATGGCCAATGGGAAAAGAGAAATAACAAAAGATATATTCGTAGGATGCACACTAACTCTAATTAATCATTCATTTTGAATCGACCTAATGTCGGTCACAATAAGTAGCTTTGACGTTATCATTGGCATGGATTGGTTAAGTCCTGACCATGCCTATATTCTTTGTTACGAAAAGGTTGTCTGCCTTTACCTACCAAACAGCGAAACCCTCGTCATTTATGGCGACAACCCCGACATGAATCTACAAATCATATCCTGCATCAAGGCTCAGAAGTATCTCGCAAGGAATACCACGCTTTCTTAGCCCACGTGGTGGATGAGAAGCGAGGAGTTAAAGATATCAAAGATATTTCCGAGGTATGTAACTTTCCTGATGTATTTCTAGAAGACCTAATGGTAAACCACCCGCACGCCAAGTTAAGTTCAGGATCGACTTGATTCCTGGAGCCACCCCCGCAACCAAATCCCCATACCGCTTAGCACCTGCTGAAATGCATGAAATGTCCAGTCAATTGAACGAGGTGTGGAGAAAAGGATTTATGAGACCGAGCTTCTCACCTTGGGGAGCACCGTTCTTATTTGTGAAAACGAAGGATGGATCTTTCCGCATGTGCATAGACTATCGAGAACTAAACAAGCTCACTATCAAGAACCGTTATCCCTTACCTCGAATTGACGACTTATTTGATCAACTACAAGGATTGATCTACTTCTCAAAAATTTATCTATGGTAGGGTTACCATCAACTGCGATTTCAGGAGGAGGATATTCCTAAGACGGCATTCTGAACTCGCTACGGTTACTACGAGTTTGTAGTGATAACCTTCGGCTTGACTAATGCACCAGCGGTGTTCATGGACTTAATGAACCGTGTGTGCCGCCCTTATCTTGATAAATCCATGATAGTATTCATCGATGACATACTAATCTACTCACGTAGAATGGAGGAACATAGTAAGCACCTATGACAGGTTTTGGAGACGTTGAGGGCAGAAAAGCTATACGCAAAATTCTCAAAATGCGAGTTGTGGATTCAAAGAGTAGAATTCTTGGGGCACGTAGTTAGCAAGGAAGGGATGCACGTGGAACACTCCAAAGTCAAGGCGATTGAAAACAGGGAAACACCAAGAACAACGATGGAGATACGCCAGTTTTTGGGCCTTGCAGGCTACTATCGAAGATTCATACAAAACTTCTCTAAGATTGAAAAGCCACTCACTACCCTGACTCAGAAGGGAGTGACATTCAGATGGGGGAATAAACAAGAAGCCGCCTTCCAAACACTTAAACAAGCCCTGTGCAGTGCTCCAATCTTGTCTCTCTCAAAAGGGACCGAAGACTTTGTGGTCTATAGTGATGCATCCAGGCAGGGCCTAGGATGTGTGCTTATGCAATGATGAAAGGTCATTGGCTATGCTTCAAGACAACTCAAGACTCATGAGGTAAATAACACCACGCACGACCTTGAATTAGGAGCAGTGGTGTTTGCCCTGAAGATCTGGAGACACTACCTGTATGGCACCGAATGTAATATCTTCACAGATCATAAGAGTCTACAGCACATTCTCAATCAAAAGAAGCTCAACATGATACAATGACGATGGCTTGAACCACTAAATGACTACTAATGCGAAATTCATTATCATATGAGCAAGGCCAACATAGTAGCAGACGCCCTATGTCAGAAAGAATACTCTGGCCGCCGAGTAAAATTGTAGACCATGACCATCCATTCACACTTGTCCACACAAATCAAGGGTGCACACTTAGAAGCCTTGAAACCCAAGAACATAGCAGGAGAGACCATACAGGTAAAGGATAAAAACCTTGAGGTTAAGGATGGTAGACGTTATTATCTCATGAATCGAATCTCGACACCGAAATTCACTGGGTACAAAGACATTGTCATGAACGAGGCTCACAAGACAAAATACTCCGTTCATCTCAGTTCAGACAAGATGTATTTGGACCTCAAGAAATTTTATTGGTGGCCGAACATGAAATTAGAGATTGCTACCTATGTGGACAAGTGCTTGACTTGTTCCAGGGGCAAAGTAGAATATCCATATCCCTTGGGTTTACTTCAGCAACCGGACATACCAAAGTGGAAGTGGGAGCGGATAACCATGGACTTCATAACCAAGTTACCCAAGACGACGGGTGGACTTGACACCATATGGGTGATCGTTGACAGGTTAACCAAGTCCACACACTTCCAACCAGTCAAAGAGACCGACAAGATAGAGAAGCTAACCAGGACGTACATTAAAGCAATCGTGTGACTACATGGGATGCTAATATCTATCAACTCCGATAGAGATAGTAGGTTCACTCATGGTTCTGGCAGTCACTACTAAAGTCCTTGGGAACCAAACTCGACATGAATAGAACTTATCACCCTCATACTGACGGGCAAAGCAAAAGGACCATTCAGACGTTGGAAGACATGTTGAGAGCATGTGTGATAGACTTTGGTAAGGCCTGGGATACCTACTTACCACTCGTAGAATTCTCATACAATAACAACTACCACATTATCTTCAAAGTCGCGCCATTCGAAGTCCTCTATGGACGTAAGTTAAGATCACCTCTGTGTTGTGCTGAAGTGCGTGACACACAACTAGAAAAGAGGAAAGTGCTTGATAACACACTCACCGGCCCGAAGATTATACGGGAAACTATGAAAACGATCGTCCAGATCCGTGAACGATTAAAACAATCCCGAGATCGGCAAAAGAGCTATGCTAATAAGAGACGAAAACCCTTGGAATTCCTAGTTGGTGACCGTGTTATATTGAAGGTCTCATCCAGGAAGGGAATGATACGTTTTGGCAAACGTGGAAAGCTAAATCCAAAGTATATCAGGCCACTCGAGATCCTTGCTTGAATCGGCTCGGTGGCTTACAAATTTCAACTACCACAGGAACTCGGTAACATACACTCCTACTTTCCACGTGTCTAACTTGAAAAAGTGTATGTCCGATGAGACTCTTGTAGTCCCACTCGACGAGATCGAGGTAAACGAGAGTCTACACTTCATAGAGGAACCTATAGAAATCTCGGATAGGGAAAGTAAAAAAGGATGAAGCAGAGTCGTATACCAATACTGAAGGACGATGGAATGCCAAGTGAGGACCCGAATTCACTTAGGAGCGGGAAGACCAGATGAAAAAAAAGTACCCACAACTTTTCCTCAAGTTTGCAAGAACTCGTCCAAGATACAAATTACGGGACGAAATTCCCTCTAATGGGGGGATGCTGTGACAACTGCAATATCTTGGAACAAGCAAGGTCTATATTGTAACCATGTAAAATGGAATCCACAACGTTACTTTGTTGCAATAAAACTTTGAAAACAAAAAGGGCATTATTTGTATAAGTAAATATATATGTTTTGAAAATTATACTTGTAAGGAGCCTTTGAAAAGTCAATAAGTTAGAACCATTCATAAATAACACTTTGCTTTAAAGATTTTGGCCTAGTACTCCACCAAACAAGTGATTTCGTTTTGCGCTAGGAGCGAAATCACAAGTGATTTTGGTTAGAGCATCGACCGAAATCACATGTTATTTCGGTTGGTGTGTGGGCCGAAATCACTTGTGATTTTGGTAGTTTTAGGGTGATTTTGAATTTATGAATTGATTCTTCACCCTTTTCCCATGCAAAATAATACCCAAAAAATATCAATGCTATTAACCAACAATTAACTACGCAAACAACATATCATTTCTTCCCTCCTTAACTACGGTAGAACACACCCACAAACCCCCTACCCATTCCATTTTCTCTAAAGTTACTCCATTCTCTCTCAAGAAGCAAGCCAAAAATCTTCCAAGCTCAAATCCTCCAAGTTTATTCTCAGAGTTTTGGTAAGTTTTTCTTGTTGATCTAGTGTTTTTATACACTGTCATGTTGGTTTCATCTTACTTACACATATTATTATGTGATAAAACTCTTGGGATAATACCACCTTCAAAGTATTCATCAACCACATTCAAGTGTTTTAGGCTTGGAAATTTTCACACCATCTCTTGCAAACAACCCACAAATCCACTCAAGGTAAGTTCATACCCCCACATTTTCGAGTTTTTCATGTTCTTAGGGGGGGGGGGGGGGGAAACAAGCAAACACCAACATTAGCATGATCTATTATATGAAAATTACAAATATTTTCATGAGGTATGATTATCACTAGATTTTATACAACTATTTGTGATATATTAGTTTTCAAATGCAAAACAAACAAAAACAAAACATAATCTATGTTACTAAAATGATAAGAAAAAAATTATGATTTGTAAAACTACAAGGTTTTTTTGAAGATCTTTACCAAGATATAGTTTTTCTAACAAAAAGGGTTATATTATAGTTATTTCACCACTTTGTGGGTTACAACCCAAAAATATAATGTTTGACCATACATTTTGAAACTAGACAAGATAACAAAACTCTATTTATATAAAATATTATATAAATAGTCTCAACAAACAAACAAGATAAATTATAGTTGGTATAGTTTGGGGGTCACAAAACTACACTTTCATTTCAGAAGTAACTTGTAATTATTTAAAGGTATAATTATTTCGTTTATTAAAAAAAGGAGCTTTCAGTTCACGTAAATCAGTTGATACTGGTTGTGAGACATTTAGCTTCACCGTACCTACCAGAGTACACATTATGTCCTGAATTATAACCAGAGTCTCTTGTATGGAGTGCGTTACACTTGTGTATAGATCTATACGATTGTCAGATCGACTACCCCGCACCTAAACTGTTAGCTACAGTTAGATCGGCAGGTCTAGGGTGAAAAATATCGTAACAGTTGTGACGCCTGAAGAACATCGTTCAAGCCAACTAGTAGCATTAGTATGGTTATAATAACTCACATAGGGTACTGACGACACATTTGATTTACGGGTTAACATAAATTCAAGTAGTTTTATATAAAGATAAAACTTCATAACACCATTTTTCAGTACAATATTACTTACATTTTTAGTCTTGGGATTTAAGACTTACAGCTCATTTATAAAGAAAATATTGGATTTTCTGGAAGTATAAACTATCATTTTACTCAAAATAGTAACAAATCCTTCTCATAAAAAACACTTATGAACTCACCAACTTAATTGTTGACACTTTTCAAAATCACTTGTATTCTTAGGAAACCAGTAAACAGGTTACCACAAGAGTTTTTGGTGGATGGAACGTCATCGCATCACGTTATTTACTTTATGTCATATGTGTTGGATATCATGTAAACAATGTTTTGAGCACAATGTAAATTTTATTAAATACTCAATACAATGGTTTTAATGCTTTGATCTCTATTATTCAATTGTTATGATACTGTATATGAAGTCATCCGCCCGCAGATGTTTCCGCCATTCTAGTTTGGGGGTGTAACAACACGAAGTTCTTACTATCATTTGTAATCCTTTTCGTAACCCTTTTTGTTAATCCATTCGTCATTTCCAAATTCGTTTCCGATTTCGTTTTTAAATTAAGTCATTTATTCGAGATTTCTATTATGACTTAATGGGTGTCGCAACACATTTAGAACTCGCTTTAACACCTCATTCTAGTAATCGGGAACTTTTTAAGAATTAACCATATCGGGTTACGGCAACTTGATCGGGTGCGACCAAATGCCCCGTCTAACGCCGGTATCGGGTAGAATTCCACCGTGTCCAAATCTTAGACACTATTTAAAGATGATTAAGCTTCCATTTGAAGCTTTTGCTCTCTCTCACTACTCTCTCTCTCTCTAACCTCTGTCTTCAACTAAGATTCAAGGTCCAAAAACATAGAATTAAGGCTCCAAATCTTTGAGGTAACTTCCCTAACTTGTTGTTCAACCTCTTAGGCCTTCAAATTCGTGTTAAAAACTTGGAAAAGGACCATATTCATGAGTTTACGG
Source organism: Lactuca sativa (assembly GCF_002870075.4). Taxonomy (NCBI): domain Eukaryota; kingdom Viridiplantae; phylum Streptophyta; class Magnoliopsida; order Asterales; family Asteraceae; genus Lactuca; species Lactuca sativa. The sequence goes on from NC_056626.2 coordinate 152,759,775, forward strand.
CCCTGGAACATGCTTGGGCCGTAAACTCAAGTAAATTGGGTTTTTGAGAATTAAACCCCCTCCAAACCAATTTTGGGACTTAGATACAACTATATGGCTTACCAATTCGGACTTAGAACACCCTAAACATGAATTTTGAGGAGTAAACATGATTTTACAGCCCAAGAACATGCTTGGGCCATAAACTCATCATTCATGGGTAGTAAACTAAAAAAAAGTGTTTAAAAGCCATTTAAACACACCATTAGCCTTGGAATAAATCCTAGAAACTTGCAGGGTAATCATATACATTATTTGTGAAATTATTTATAAACTGTTATCTTTTATATTTCACAAATGGTTTTCCATATTTTATCAGTTAAAAGCATGACATTTGAACCTTTAACATAAAAGTTAGTACACTGTTTTGTCCTCGGTAACACTCCACAGAGATACGCGAGTGGAGGATTATTGTATTATTACTAGTAAATTTGTTAATCCTATATAATTGGAGACACGTCCTCGGTTAACACTCCACAGAGATACGCGAGTGGAGGACCGCACCCGTAACCAGAATCTCTTAGATAGGGAGCGTGACTTGAATGTATAGATCTATACGGGGCTGACTACCCCACACCTAGCTGCTAGCTACAGCCGAACCGAAAAGGTTCAAGGGTGACGAAAGTCATAAGGTGATGTGGACTACTTATTTCCATATCTAGTCTATCGTATGGTTATGGAACTCACAATTAGGATAACGGAGATTTACTTAATAGTAATAATGGATAAAGTAATTAATTTACTTTCTAAATATTAGTTTTATATATGTGTTAAAACTAATACATTTCACAAGGATAACCAGGTTTTCAGTATACATCTTTCACATTTGGTAACCAACATTCAGGAAAATATGGGATTTTCCTGAGGAACATTTGTACATAACTAGAAAAGTGTAACAAACCAGATAACTTTACATTTCATATGGCTAGACATGTTTTTAGTGTACATCTTTACATTATATTTTAGGATTCAATAACCAACTTTTAAGAAAATATGGGATTTTCTTGTTGTGTAACATTTTCAGAAACGAAAGGAACTTGTACATTTCTCACAAAACAAAACCGCTTATGAACTCACCAGCGTTATGCTGATTTACAAACCGCTTGTATTCTCAGGTCCGCATTAGACAGGTACCCGATGATTCCTTTTGGTGAAGATGGAATGCGCAGAAGACTCGTCTCACTTTTGTTTATATATACTATGTATGACACTTGTACAACTTTACTTTTGAAACAAATGTAATCTTTTATATATGTAATGTAATGGTTGTTTACTTTACTTACTATGTGCATTGGATTTTATACTCAACGTGGAGTCAACCCCAAAAATGTTTCCGCCTTCGGTTTTCGGGGTGTGACAGGAGTTGTCTCACTTCCCATTTTGAGGAAGTTACAATTTGTTGCTCCTCAAACCATTGTTTAAGTCCATCAATTTTTGAAAAAGTTTCATTAAATTGAGAATTTATTGCATCACAGAGCTGCTGGTTGTTGGGAATTTCTTGATTGAAAATTAGTTGATAGATTTCCTTGGTGACTCGATAATCTCATTAATACTTGAATTTGTAGTTAGGGATCTTTGTAAGCCGTTGATTGTTGTTTGTAGAATTACAAGGCTAGATTCATACCCATTGTGGGTCTCATCTACAAGTTGTTTGGAGTGAGCAGATTGTTTCTCAAGTGAAGCATTGAAGTCATCCTTCAGTGTTGTTATTTCCGTGATGAGCCTTTCAGCAGTTGCTTTGAACTCTTTATGATCTGTGGTTCGGCGATTATCCAAGTCTCTGATTCCCATTTCGATTGTGAGACTAACTCATTGAGCAAGCAACCTTTCCCTTGTCTCAAGAGTTTCCACCATTTCTACTAAAGACTGCGGTATAGGAACTTCGATATTTACTGGTTCCTTAGTTGTGACTGCATCCAGGATTTGATCAACCTTGGCTTGGAGACTTAGAAACTCCTTTCGTGATACTGCAATCTTTTTCTTTTTCTCTGCTTTTGGCTTTGAGGTGGAGTGTTGGTTTCCACTTGACTCTTCATATCTAAACACCATCATGAATTCTTCAGAGTTGGGAGCATGTTAAACATCTTTCAAGTCAATATCATGAAGGTCGAACATTAGGCCCGAGCTTATCTTAATTGCGGTTCCATCCTCATTTGAATCATAGACCTCTTCAGTTGGAGGCGGCTTTGAAGGTCCAACACCACATTCCATGACTTTAACTTGTTGAAAAGTTTCATCCATCTGGGACGTCCATTACTGAATCGTCAAGATGTCATGTACTGTTTTATCATTGCTGATCATGTCTGCCTAGTATTTTGCTATGGTTTGAAGATCCTTCTATTTTTGTTGTTGATGTTGGCTTTGTTGCGCCTTCCTTACCTTAACTACCCTTTGAAAAGGTTCAAATTTTCGGATTCCGGACTCGGTATTTGGACGTTAATTAGTCCAAGAATCATCTGATCGGTAACCGTCAAATCCTTAACATCGCACCAATGTGTCCCTCGGGTTCGTGGTTTCTTGAACGATTGTGCTCCCCACGCCTAGACCACTTGTAAGTAATGGTTGTGGAATAGGATTTTCTGAGCTTCCTCGGTCTCCTTGACCTGATGTCAAGTCTGGCCTCGACTCAGTTCTGGCTAGGGCTGAAGAAGTGACCTGTGGTGCAACAAATGTTTGCAGTGTTTATGTGACATAAAGAAATATGGAGTTCAACTCCTCAGGCTCAAAAAGTGCAAGTGTGATTCCCTAGAGACCTTAGGGCAACTCGAACAAATAGTTTCCACTTAGGATCTGACTAGGGGTGTGTCTCCATGGTAGGATGAGACAAATACACTCATTGTATATGAGTGGTGAGATGGGGTACGAACGGGTGAGCCTGTGGTATCTCCAATGACTACCAGAGTCTTTTGAGAGACTGTGGTATGAGTCGTTGTATGCATCTAGCTATGATTGGGGGTAAGTTTGAGTTTCTTCCTTCTAAAAACATCTCATGAATTGAAGGACTCATGATGAGAATCATATGTTACATTAACTGGGGGATCTTGAGTTTTAGCAGGAGAATGATGAACAGCAGCAGAGGGTTCTGCGGTTTTGGACTTACGTTTCTTTTGAATACCAGGACCCTTTTAACTGTGTTGATTGGAGCTTTTCGTGATGTCACAACGGACTTAACCCGTTTGAATTTGGGTTGAGCTACTCTGTTTGCGAGTGAAAGGGGGACATGTGTTGTGGTAGGAACTGCGGTACTATAAGGAACATATGTTGCGGTAGGGGCTGCTGTAGACTGACATGGTATAGGCAGGGAAGATTTGTATGGGGCAATACCACTCGTAGCCACAATATGGTAAGGTACGTCAAGAGTTGTGAGTCCAATGGACTCCAAAATATACATTGGTAACCTCCTAAGGGTTCCGAAAATAGTTTGATCTTTAGAGGCTATGTACCTTTTCATATCGCGAGTGGAAAATAGGTTCGTGTCGTTCCCCATATCCAGCTTGGCATCCTTGTGCAAATCCAAGATGCATAGTGACCAGAAACAAGCAAAAGTAAGCTCGGTTGAATCTTGTCTTGATGCTTCTTTGGGAATACACTTCAAGGATTCGTCCCATAAAATTTGACCATAGTTCATGGCGTTTTATGGGTAAATACTCCAGACGAGTTCCAGGAGCTTGATCCCTATGTTATCCATTCCACCTGTTCTTCCTGAAATACTTCTGATGACAAAGTGGCACACAAACTGCCAAACAATCGGAAGTTGATTCTTCTTGAACTCGCTGATTCCAATGAGTTTCTTCTAGTAACCCATTTGTTACAGAGTTGATATCTCATCATTAGGGCTCGGAGAATAAAATATTGTCCAGGGAAGAACCCTTAGGTTGATTACATTCAGAAACTTGTCTTTTGTGAGAACCACCAGTGAATCATCCACCAGATTGAGATGCACTTCTTGTAAGTGGTGACTTGGACGAAAGGTAGAGAATGCACACTTGAATAGAACTGCCATTAGAACTACTTATGTGAAAGCATTGAATACACCATATAGTGGGTGTTTTGGGAGAATTTGATCATCAATTTGATTGCTTTGTTGTATGAAGGATGATATTTGAAGATGGACCTGAAGTTGCTTGACGCGATGGAATGCGTTTGATCCTTGAGGGTGGATTCATAACCAGTTGGGCGAGCAGAGATTGCTTCCTTGAAACACCAGATTTCAGCATTTTTGTTAAAAGGTTTTTTTAGAGAACTTGAAGAAAAGGTTTTATCAAGAAGATGGAGAAGAAGAAGATCGTCAAAAGATTCAGATAGCGTAAAAGCTATCTTGGGAAGAAATGGGGGTTTTTATAACTCCAGATTTCAATAAACATTCTAATTAATTTGACTACCGAAGATAAAGTTAAAAACCCTTGGCTTTTAACCATTATAAGTGATAATTAAAATAAATCAAAAATAAATGTTTTCGGGAAAAGAGGAGCATTTATTGCATAACGGTACCATTATCACATGTCGCCTGCACGTGGGGTTGATAATCGTTTTATCCGTTGTGAAAAATGGGGAAGTGGAAACGGATTTGACAACCAATGGTCGGGTGATATGACTAGTTGAAGAAATGATTTCTTAAAGATCTCGTTTATGGGAAAAACAATATTGTTTTTATCCGAAAAAGGAACCTGTCTAAGGAAAGTTATTTGAAAGAGGACTGAAACTGTCATGTGCGACAAATGAATGTTTGAAAGAATATTTTTTTTTATTAAAGTCCATTAAGTAGCACACAACGTTATTCATAACTTTTATGAAGTTACGACTGCGGGATCATTTATTGCAATTGCGGTTGGATTCAGATGACTGCAGTGGTATACAGTATGATTGCGGTAGCATTAGCTAAAGAACACTTGATCATGAAGGTTAGAAATAACATAAATAAAAGACCCGAAGAATATATTGATCATATGTGATTGTGGTATACTAGGTATACTCAAAATGAACATGAGGAATATATTATTCTAGAACCGAAGTGAAGAGAATGCTTCAAGAGTTTTTGAAAAGAAAAGAAGCAATTCCTTCACACTTGGAGACCAAATGAGGTATCCGGTAGCTATCAATTCAAGAAGAATTACGAGTTTGGATTCATCATTCCTAGCATTTTCAAAAATCCATTTAATTTGCTTGCATCAAGTGCCTTAGTAAGAACATCAACTATTTCTTTGTGAGTGGGAATAAAAATGAGTTAGATGTTACCTTTTTGGATGTGATCCTTAATGAAGTGGTACCGTAGTTCAATGTGCTTCCTCTTTGAGTGGTGAATATGATTATGAGAAATCGTTATAGAACTTTCTGACTCATAGTAAATCGGTATTCGCAGCATTCTGTAACCGTAGTCCATAAGTTGAGTCTTCATCCAAAGAACTTGGGAACAACAGCTGGTTGCGACCACATATTCCGCCTTTATGGTAGACAACGAGACACAACTCTGCTTCCTTGAAGACCAACTGACTAGTCTTCCTCCTAAGAATTGGCATCCACCTGAAGTAATGTTTAGATCTAATCTACAACCTGCATGATCTGCATCTATGAACGCTTGAAAGATGAAGTCATTTCCCGTAGGGTACCAGAGGCCTAACGCTTTACTTACCTTTAGTTATCTGAGAATTTGCTTGACTGTGGTCAAGTGAGATACTTTAGGGTTAGCTTGGTACCGAGCACAAAAGACTGTCTCAAAGACAATATCCGGTCGACTAGCGGTGAGGTACATCAACGACCCAATCATTCCTCTATAAATTTTGTGGTCAACTGATTCTCTGGTTGGACCAGCTAAAATCTAGTATCCGAAGGCCATTGGGACTTTGGCGGAGGAGAAATTGTCCATTGAGAATTTCTTTAGTAGCTTAGTGGTATATTTTTATTGATGAATGAATATCCCTTTAGGGACTTGTTTCACTTGTAGTCCTAGAAAGAAGTTGATCTCTCTATTCATGCTTATTTGAAATTTATTTGTCATGATCTTTGAAAAATCATTCACCATACCCTGATGTGTTGATCCAAGAATGATATCATTCACATATACTTGGACGAGTATCAATTGATTACCATGTGCCCTTCTAAATAACGAGGGATCAATCACACCTATTTTGTATTCGGACGTGATAATAAACTCTGAAAGAGTCTCATACCACGCCCTTGGTGCTTGTTTAAGATAGTATATTGCTTTCTCTAGCTTGTAGCAATGGTTTGGTAATTCTAGACTCTCAAAGCCTGGGGGTTGTTGCAGCTAAAGTTCTTCCTTCAGTTCTCCATTCAGAAAGGCACTTTATATTTCCATTTGATGTACTTTGATGTTCTTTTGTGCCGCATACATGAAGGAAATGTATATTGTTTCCATTCTAGCTACGGGGGCATATGTTTCATCATAGTCAACGCCTTCAAGTTGACTGTACCCATTAGCAACTAGTCGTGCTTTGTTTCTTACTACCGCACCAGACTCACGATTAGCTTGTTTTTGTATACCCATCTAGTACCGGCGATTGTGTGGCCTTTTGGCTTCGGTAACAGTTTCCATACTTTGTTCCTTTCAAACTCAGCTAAATCATCTTGCATTGCGGTGATCCTCTCGGGTTCCATGAGCGCTTCTTTTATGATTCGAGGCTCCTGAAAGCTGCACAGTGCCAGTGATCCGTTAAATCACTAGAGGATCGAGTTTGTATACATGTGGATGGGTTTCCAATGATTTGAACCAGTGGGTGATACTTTTTCCAGATGTGAAGACGAGGTTGTTGGTGATCAACGGCTGCGGTAGAGGGAATATCTTCAATGTTAGAAGATTTTGTGGTTGGAGAACGTAATTCCCCTTCGACTTGGGAGCAGCCTGTAGAAGTATCTTAGACTGTAGGAATTTGATCAACAGATGTTGAAGGAGGTTCCCCCTGAATCAAGGATGGGAGTTCCCCCTGAACCGAATATGGTTCCCCCTGGATTGATGAGTGAGTGATAAAACTTGGATATGATCTTGTGTCGATGTTCTCAACCTCTTCATCCTCAAATTTTGAGGAAACATTTGATTGGATTGTGACTCTACGGGTAGACACTGAAGCTGCGTCTTCGAGTATTGGAACCTCGATGGTTGTCATTTGAACCGGAGTTGAACTTTCCCCTTCAACCGGCAAGGTGGAAGTATTGAGTGATAAATCTTTAGATAAGATTGGACCAGATACTTTAGCATGTTGTTGTTGAGCTACCGAAGACACCAGGATTTCAGAGAGATGAGTTCTCTCTACATGATCAAAAAGATCATCATAGTTGATTTCAACTATGTTTTAAGGGACCCGAAAAGACTCGGATATCACTTTCCAAGATAGCTTTTGTTTCAGTTGATGGAGCAGTGTTGCGGACATAATAGTCATCAAATTTGACATCGAAGCTTTCAACTATCTATCTTGTATGTCTTATGAGAACCATGTATGCCATTTTATTAGTGGAGTAGCCAACAAAAATGTCTTCATCTGATTTTTGTGCAAATTTGTTAAGGTGATCCTTGTTGTTGATCACAAAACATCTGCATCCAAAAATATGGAAGAATTGGACATTAGGTTTGCAGTTGTTGAGACCCTCATATGGAGTCTTGTTAAGACCTTTGCAAATGATGCTTCGGTTTTGAGCAACGCATGCAGTTGCCACTGATTCAGCTAAGAAGTAGAGAGGAAGGTTGGCAAAGTTTAACCTCATTCTAGCTGCTTTGACCAATGTTGAATTCCTTCACTCTACTACTCCATTTTTTTGCGGTGTGTAGGGAGCTGAAAAGTTGTGACTAATGCCTTTGGAAACCAAGAAACTATTCAAGAGTTTATTAGTGAAGTCGGCTCCATTGTCACTTCTTATCTTTCTGATTGGTAACTTGATCTGGAGCTCTATTTCTTTTATGAAGTTGATTATCATCTACAGTGTGTTTGATTTGAGTCTTAGGAAGAAGACCCAAATGAATCGAGTAAATTCATAAACTATAACCATAAAGTATTTCTTGTGATGAAGACTGGCTATTGTAGACGGGCTGTAGAGATCAATATGAAGTAGCTCTAAAGGTTCAACGATTGAAGAATCGATAATTAGAGGATGACTTCCCTCGGTTTTTTTCCACACTCACAAGCTAGGCAAAATGTATCGTTACTTTATTTTAAGATTGGAAGACCACAAACAAGTTCTTCGGTGACTAGTTTGTTGATATATTCGAAGTTCAGATGAGCTAGTTTATGGTGCCACAACCAACTAACTTCGGATACTACTTTTGATAGAAAACACAACTGCGGTTTACCAATGATTAATGAGATATTCACAGGATGCATTGTCCCTTCGGCTTTGGATTTAATCAAGCAAATGTTTCTATCATTCGTCAATATGTAGCAATATTCATTATCAAATTCAGCCCGATTACCAGTATTGCATAGTTGGCCCACGCTGATCAAGTTTTGCTTGAGGCCGTCTACATAAGCAACCTTTTGAATTGAGAAACTTCTCGTGGTCAATACACCGTAAACCCTAATGATTCCATTTGCATTATTTTCGAATGTGACGTGTCCACCGTTATAGATTGGCCTGAAGTTGCAAAGGTATTCTAACCTTCCGGTCGTGTGCAGGGAGCAGGCACTATCAATTAACTACTCCTCTTCTTGTTCCTCCTTGCACATTTCCTGAAAAATTAAATGGTTAGTTTGGGCACCCAAACATGTTTGGAACTCGGGAACACATGAGAAACTTTCGTACTTGATGCATGCATGTGCGTCTTAGGAACATATTTCATGTCAGTTTTTAGACCTAGTCTTGGGTGCTTCGCAACTTTTGGAATGTTACGAGGTTACATTGGACGAGACATTTTTAGTAGATAAAATCCAAAGGAAATACTTTTCTCGTTTATCTAGACACCGTACTTGGTCAACGGTCTGAAGGGTGTGGTTGAAGACTTGTAACCAGTCTGTGGGTGGGATTTGACTGTAGTGCCCTTGGGATTTGAAAAAGTTTTGCCACGTGAATTACTCCTAGGTTTTGATTTGATGACAGATTGATGTGATTTTGAAGGTTCAGGAGTAGGTAAAATACCTTTCCACTTTGGATCGTTTAAGGAAATTTTTTGAAAAGACGTGACTCTCTTTTGGAATTTTGCAGGAGTGCTTGAAAAGTTTCTTGTCACTGTACATTCCTTTTTGTTTGATCCTTTGACTACCGTCATTTTCTAAAGATTTTTGGTAGCAGTGGGTTTTTGAAGTTCTTTTGATTTGAAAACTTGGCTTGTTTGAATGAGTTTTGTGGTAAGTATCCCGCTTTTTACCTCGGGACTGAGTTCTATTTTGAAAGCCAATTTTGCTTGTGTTTTTGGAGAACCGCAATCAGAATTATTTAACTGCGGTTTCCTTAGAATCTTTGAATGAATTAAATGATGAATTGACACATCCAAACTAGAAAGTCCAGGACTCTGTGAACATTGGCCAAATTCAAAATTTTCAATTGGTAATTCATGAAGAATGGGCTGAATAGTCATTTGAGCTTTTGACTGCAGTCTGCGGTGCGGATGACTGGACTGTCGCAGAGTATTTCAAGGATAGTTTATTGTTGGGAAACTTTATGGAAGGCAAGGATGGATATTTTACAATAGATTCTGGTCCTTCCATAATAATTTCTTCATTTACATCTGAAGAGGACTGAGAATCGGGACAAATTATGCCAATGATGGGTAATTGAACACTTGGATTACCTGAGGATTCTGGAAGAATTTCCTCGATGACAGAATTTTTACTCAGTTCATGAAGTCTACCGAAGTGACATCTTATGTCTTCGGGGAACGTTTTGTCATTGATAGGATAATGAAACTCAGGGTTTGGTGGGACATATGGACGATTAGCATTGAATCGGGGAGTTGAGTTCTCATCAGTTGAGTACCCATTACACCATCCCCAATTATAGGAGTTGTCTACAGTCCCATTGTTAACTAAGTTTTCAATTGCTTCGATTTCATTAGAAATCTTTTTCTATTAATTGATTCAAACGTATAATTTCTTTCTGGGCTAAATACCTTTGATTTAAAGCAATATCTAACTGAGTTTCATTCAACATCCTAGCATCCTTTTCTGTCAACCGATCCTTTTCTAGCATGGCAACCTTAAGTCTTTTATCCTTAAGTCTTCCTCTCACATGATATAGGTCTTGGGATGCTATATTCTTTTCATCTAGTGCTTTGTTGTAGTCTGAAAGGATGACAGCACACATGTCATTAAGTCTTTCTAAGTATGGTTCACAATCATGCATGTTATAATTATTAGAATGGATCATATTTTTACTTGTTCGACGATGATTAGGGTGCCATCTTTGCCGTGTAGCAGTAATTCCTTTCCAAATTCATATATTCGTACTTTTCAGCAGCTACAATCATGCAGATCTTCCCTTTTCTCTTGTTGTTGTCAAAATCTTCATCTTCATCTCCGGATGATCACTTGATAATCCCTCTTCACTTGATCAACATATGCTCTTGCCTTTTCCTTTTCTTCCATCTTTTGGGCCATTCTAAGATAGAATGCCTTGTCCTTTACCACATTCACTTTGCAATCTTTAGCAAAGTTATTTTCTTTATAACACTTTTGACAAATAACGACTTCATGTTTCTATTCAGTTGAGGTTCTAGAGTCTGATGGTTTTCTGGACTACGATGCCCCTTTGGAATGATGTACATTTTGTGGTTGCGATGGATGGTGAGGGCTTCGAGGATATCACGAGTGGTTGTTCTACGGATTAAAGTTGCTGTTGAATGGTGGATTTGTAAACTGCTGATTTTTATGAAATGATGGTGGTGGTAGCATGTTGAATTGTTGGTTAACCAAAGCGATGGCATTTTGAAATTCTTCTTCGTCATCCATTTCAGCATCAACTCCATATGACTGCGTGGGTTGTCATATGAAAGTGGATAAGATGATTCTGTGGGATATAAGTACTATGGAGTTTTGACTTGTGGGGTTTGAGCTATCAGGAAAAGTGGTCCACCGAGGTCAGCACAATCTTTTAGCACATTTGATTCTTGTGCTTGAAGTTCTACGTAAAGCTTGAACAAGGACAACGTATGAATCTTTCTATCTCCATGTAAAATCATCTCTGTGGTAGACCAAAGTCTTCCGAAACTGTAGGTTTGTTTCATGATTGCTTCGAAATGTACTAGCATTTGATAACTTCATGAGGATGAGATTGAATCGTTTGAACGAGTCATCAAGACTTTCACCAGTAAGAGCTTTAAAATTGTTAAACTCATTGAGAGTTGTGGTGGGTTTCTTATCCTGAGCTTGTTCTGACCCTTGATCGAGATTCTTGAGCACATCGCAAATCTCCTTAGTGGATTTGCAATTGATGATGATGTCAAAGTTATCTAGAGCAACACTGCAAGAGATTTCATAGAAGGTTATGGCATTATTTTCCATCTTGTCAAGATCATCTTTTCTTGGACGATTCATTATAGCTTGATCTCCACCTAGTCGGGACTGAGCACTATCTTCTTGAACTGGAGTAAGAATAGGGACGTAGGTTCCTTCTTCCACAAATATCCACATGTCTCTTCCGAGCCTCTTAAGATACATTTCCATCCTTTGGGACCAATGGTGGTACTCATTTGCAAAAATTATTGGTGTTCGTTCGAGCCTCCAACAGTGTTGGAAACGTTCAATGATAAAGCTTGTGCCATATTTCCTTTGATTTGGTTTTTGTTTTTTTAATAGTTAGCTTTAGTGGTATAGAAGGCTTTTCAAAATCAAAGTTTTGTTTAAAAAGCAACCACTTTGGCTCTGATACCAATTTTCGAGATAAAAACTTTTGAGAAACACTTGAACAAATGTTAGTACAAGATAATAGTTATGGATTAAGTTAATATCAAAGGATCAAGTTAGCTGAACAATAATAAGTAAGAAATGTTAGATAGATAGTTGCGGAAATATAAAGGAAATGTAAATGACAACAAGTTATATCAAGTAAACATCAAAACGATTCGTAACAAGGTTTGCAGTCAAACACGAGTTATTAAGTGTGAACAGTTTAAGATGAAGAGGATCTCGGATATTAGATAACTGGTGTACATTACATGAAGAAGGGAGTCTCTATTCATAGAGTCCCGTAAAGTTACAAACAAAATAAACTATTCATATTCTACTGACTTAAGTGATCGTGCAAGGTTCACTGGATAAAGTAATGCTAACACGCTAATTCAGTTAACGTAACAAAAGGTCTTCATAACTTTTCACTGCGGTAGTGGTTGCGGATTACCACGGTTCTCAAACCAACTTCTTCTTCAACTTTAACTATGGTAGACACACTTCAATTCCGGTAGCCAATCCAACTGCGGCAGATACAAAACAAGACTGCGAGTCCTTGAAGTTAAAGAGGGTCACTCTATGTATTGACATTTTCCCCCAAAGTGACCTCTTCAACTTTCTTCTTTACTTGTTGAGTTTCATGAACTTGATAAGCATCCACCAGAATTTCCTCACTTCGCATAGCCAATGGATTTTTCTGGTTATCTTAAACTTAACTTCATCAGTTGTATTCTTGGATCTTTAAACTGAAGCCAGGGGAAAGTTGAACTTCTTAGCCAGGACAGGGTGAATTTTGGCATCTATTTTCCCAAAATCACAGACCAGTGCCTTAAGAGAATCACAAGCTTTCTCACAGACAATCTTCATTTTTGGATGTTTTTCAACTTTGATCAGGAAAACCCTTGCAATCAAGAAAGTTCCTTTTGGGTTCATGCATGGAAATTCAGCCTGCGTTCTGATATGATCATCTCCTCTCCTGGTGAGAGTATATTGAACAAAGCCAATCTTCATAAATTTCATCACTTTATAATTCTTCACCCATGATGGTCTGTCATTAAACCAATTCTTTTCAAAGTCAGTGCCATGCTTGGCATGAAACATATTTAAGTGTTCAAATTCGAGGGGAAGTATTTGATCATCTGGGAGGTTGAGATCAAATGGCTCGAACACAGGGAGAAACTAGGAATTTGGAGAGATTGGTATGTCCCAATACCCATTGTATGGAGGCTCAACATAGTTCAAGATAGGCTTATAATCATCATCGGATGGAGGCTCAGCATAGGTCAATGACTCATCCATGGTTGTATCAAAACCATGTGCCCGCCATATTTGTTCAAAAAATTTCGCGGCCATCCAATCATTTTTCTTTGAAGAGTGGCCGGTGTTTCTTGAGAATGATCCAAGGACATTGTTGGCTCCGAGTTTTTGAACTGCAAAAATGTCTAATGAAGAGATTATTGTGGATCTTGTTGTGGTGGATTTTGTTGTGAAGATGGCATCAGAGTTGGTTGTTTTGGAGATGGTTGCAGAGAAGGTTGAGGAGTTGGAATTCTTGGAGTAGTTTGATGAATTGAAGGAGTCTTGGAATGAGAATGAGCTTGCTCATGATGAGAATGCGGAGGTGTGACAATTGCAAAATTTTGGAACAAGCAAGGTCTAAATTGTTACCGTGTACAAGTGAATCCACAACGTAACTTTGTTGCAATAAAACTTTGAAAAACAAAAGGGCATTATTTGTATAAGTAAATATATATGTTTTCAAAATCTTACTTGTAAGGAGCCTTTGAGAAGTCAACAAGTTAGAACCAATAATAGATTACACTTTGCTTTAGAGATTTCAGCCTAGTACCCCACCAAACAAGTGATTTCGGTTTGCACTAGGACCGAAATCACAATTGATTTCGGTTGGAGCATAGACCGAAATCACATAAATTACTATCTCTATCATCTCCGATAGAGATAGTAGGTTAACCACACGGTTCGAACAGTCGCTACAAAAGTCCTTGGGAACCAAACTCGACATGAGTATAGCTTATCACCCTCAGACTAACGGGCAAAGCGAAAGGACCATTCAGACGCTGGAATACATGTTGAGAGCATGTGTGATAGACTTTGGTAAGGACTGGGATACCCACTTACCACTCATTGAATTCTCATGAAATAACCGCTATCACACTAGCATCAAAGTCACGCATTCGATGTCCTCTACGGACGTTAGTGCAGATCACCTACATGCTGGGTTGAAGTGGGTAACACACAAGTAGCAAAGAGGCAAGTGCCTGATATCACACTCACCGACCCGGAGATCATAGAGGAAACTATGGAAAAGATCGTCCAGATCCGTGAACGATTAAAAGAATCCCAGGATCGGCAAAAGTGCTATGCTGATAAGCGATGGAAACCCTTGGAAATCTAGACTGGTGACCGTGTTATGTTGAAGGTCTCACCCTGTAAGGGAATGACACGTTTTGGAAAACGTGGAAAGCTAAATCCAAGGTATATCGGGCCATTCCAGATCCTTGCTAGAATCGGCCAGGTGGCTTACAAAATTCGACTACCACAGGAACTCGGTAACATACACCTACTTTCCATGTGTCCAACCTGAAAAAGTGTATGTCCAATGAGACACTTGTAGTCCTACTAAACGAGATCGGGGTAAATGGGAGTCTACACTTCATAGAGGAACCTGTGGATATCATAGGCAAGGAAGTCAAAAGGAAAAAGTAGAGCCGTATAACAATAGTGAAGGTCCGATGGAACGCCAAGCAAGGACCGAAATTCACTTAGGAGCGGGAAGACCAGATGAAACAAAAGTACCCACAACTTTTCCTCAAGTTTGCAAGAACCCGTCCAAGATGCAAATTTCGGGAAGAAATTCCATCTAACGGGGGGATGATGTGACAACTGGAAAATTGTGGAACAAGCTGTTGTATTAGTGTCTAAGGCTATAATTATATTTGGTAAGTACTTGACCCGGTTGTGCATGGTCCTTTTGGGTTGCCTTCACCATAGCAACTTGACAAGATGATTTGTTAAGAGAGAAGACATACTATTGTTAATATATTATGAGAATAATATATTAAAGGAATAATAATGTTATTTGATTAATATAAGTCATATATTAATTGAGAATTAATTTGGTGAGTTAAAGAGGTTAATTGAATATAGGGGCATAAACTGTCAAGTGTGTGATAGTTGTGTTTTGGGCTATGAATCCTTCTGGATATAAGGGTGGAAGGATTTTAGGGTTGGTAGACCATAAAATCGTCCAAGCCTAATATCTAGGAGGATCTTGGATTGCTTAGGGCCTAAGTTATTATATTAGGGTTAAAGGTGAAACCCTAGTAGCTCATAGTATAAATAGATCCCTCGGGTGAGGGAAATCGGCACTCATGCAAGGCAAGGAACCCTAGAGCTGATTTCTCACCCTCCTCTCTCTCTCTCTCTGAAGATCATCCTCTTTCTAGTTGGTGTTTGTAATCCATTAGAGGAGTGACAATTGTGACTCTAAGCTCCAAGAAGAAGAAGTATCAATCAAGTAATCCAAGGTATTGTTCTAGATCCGAATTCATATGATAAGATTCAATCGTTTACATTAGATCTAGAATTTTAAGTCTTGGATACAATGCATGTTAAATTAGAGAAACCTAGATCCAAGCATTAGGGTTTGTATGTGCACATAGGAAAGTTCTTATGGCTAAAACCCATCAGTGGTATCAGAGCTTTGATTGATTTCTATTGAATTGATGCATTGGTAGATTTCTTGTTGATTGAAAAATTCAATTTTTGTGATTTTGACTAATGAACTCGGCTATTCCCTTTGTGGACTCGGCGAGTAGCTCCAACTCGGCGAGTTCGAGCGTCAGAAGGAGGTAGTTTCGGGATTTCTTGTTGCTTTACTTGAGGATACTTGCCTTAACTATTTTGGGTCATTAAAATCCGATTTTAATCAAATATATGAGTATATTCTTGACCTAACAAAAGATAATTACCAGTTAGTTGAATAATAATTTCCTTATATGATAATAATTGATTATTTGAATTGAATTGGTGAATTGTCTTGCAAGTAATATTGAATAAGATCAAACTGAGATAATCTAATTAGTAGATTTATATTATTTTCTATTTGATCCTTATGTTTTGAATAGTTTAAAACTTTTCCTCAAGTTTTGAAATTTAGGTTTTGTGATTAAAAGTTTAATTTGAATAATTTAAAATTCAAACCCTAGAATTTTACAAGTTTAAAATTCAACACTACACTATTATATTACAAGCTTAATATATATATATATATATATATATATATATATATATATATATATATATATATATATATATATATATATATATGATAAAAAAATGCTAGTCTTACCATTAGTAGGCCTCATTCACAAAGCCGGTCTATAAGGTGGGTAAAGGTTGCTGCCTATAAAATGCCGCTTAATGGGTGTACACTCACGCCCACCGCTTACTTGACTGGTGGAGGGTCATTAGCCGAACGGGTAGGATAGGGCAAACCTCTTCTCATTAATAAGTATAATGAATCTATATAAAGTAACTAAATGTGTTTCATAAAATTCCCAATCTTAGTTACTTTAGGAAAAGTGAATTGATGCAATCCCATGAAATTACACTTTGCACCCTTGCTAAGAAGTTAGTGGAGCGTGTGTGGTTTACCGGAACACTAATTGGTTCTAAGAAAAGGTGGCAAAGGGTGATTCTTTGTTTGTCATAGTTCGGTGGAGCATGTATGGTTTACCGGCACATCGAATAGGTGATTGTAACAAAGAAGGCATCATGTAAATTTGCATGGTTATTCACACCCGCTTTGTGATCCTCGGTATCCCAGTCACAAACTAGAGGGGCATATCGAGATTTAAACATGCCATTGAAAAGTTCAATGAATCTCAAAGAAATCTAGGAATTCTAAATACATTTAAAACTTATGCTTATGTTTTTCATGGTGAAGAATTAGTGAATCGTCATTCACTTACCTCCATATTATTTGCATGTTGGATTATGACATCCCTTTTCTAATGTGTAAATAATGTTGTTGGGTCCTAGCCCTAAATTTTCATTTTGGGTGTTAATTAGGGACTTAATTCTAATCAACTTTGTTCTTTTCTATTTGTAGATGTCTAACACAAACAACGTTGCTGCTAGCTCATTCACACTAATGAGCCTTTGTCAAAAAGTGACTTTCGATGGATCGAACTTTGGCGAATGGATAAGATACATTCGCACGATCGTGCATTACGAGGAAAAAGAGTATGTTCTCGATGAGAAGCTCGGGAAGATCAATCCAGAAACTGCTACTCCTGAAGAAATGGTTGTCTTTGAGACCCATGAGCGTGATGCAACGAAAGTCCATTGTATCATGATAGCCACAATGAACTCCGAATTCCAAAAGTCCTATGAGGACATGTATCCTTATGAGATGCATCTAGACTTGATGGAGAGATATCACAAAAGCGCGAGGCAAGAGCGCTATGAGATCATAACGAATATGATCACTGCTAAAATGGGAAGTGGAGAGTCTCTAACCGCGCACTTGCAAAAGATGCAAAGGTATGTTGATCGTCTTCGTAAGTTGAATGTCAACTTTGGGGAAGATTTGGCTATCGACATTGTTCTTCAGTCCTTGCCCTCATGCTACAACCAATTTAGGATGACCTACCACATGAATAAGGAAGAGGTCCCCCTTAGCAAACTCCAAGGGCTCCTGAGAGCAACCTCAAGGACAAGTCTGTTGCACCAACTCCCAATCCACCCGCTGCTCCTGTTTTGGCTATTGGGCAAGCAAGGGGAAAGAAGAGGAAGGATTCTTCGAAGAACCACCGCAACGGAAAGTCCCAAGATGGTTCCTCTTCTAGTGGGACCAAGGTTGATCCTGCTAAGCCTAACCCAAACCCAAAGGAGGCAGAGTCCCAAAATTGCCACAAAATAGGGCATTGGAAGAGAAGCTGCCCGAAATATCTGCAAGCCATCAAGAATGGGAAGATCAAGCCATCTATCGCAGGTATTTACACAATTAAATTTAATGATTCATCTCATGCTATTTCTTGGGTTCTTGATACAGGGTGTGGTTACCACATTTTTTCTGATTTGCAGGGACTAGGAACAAATAGGGAGGTGGAGCTTGGAAGAATAAATTTAATCATGGGGAACAGAAGATCGTCGCCTTTTACCAAGATTGGACTGTATTCTTTAGTGCTTAGAAATGGATTGAATTTAGATTTAAATAATTGTTGCTACTTGCCAGATATGGCAAGAAACATCATTTATTTTCATGGTTTATTTAGACAAGGATTTGGATATTTGTTTAATAATGAGAATGGTTCGATTTATGCATATCTAAATGGTGTTTTATATTTTGAAGCAATGCCTTGTAATGGAATTTATGAAACTGTTATGGTTGTAGATAACCTAGGAAATGATGTGTTGTGTATGGATTCTTCCAATAGTATGGATAAAGCATCCTTGTGGCATTGTCGTCTTGGACATGTCAACAAGAAGTGCATAGCCCAACTCCAAAAGGATGGATTGTTGGAGTCATTCGGCCTTAGGGAAGATGACACGTGCGAATCTTGTTTACTTGGAAATATGACCAAGTCACCCTTCATTGGCACTTGTGAGAGGGGTGAGGGTTTAATGGATCTCATACACACCGACGTGTGTGGGCCCTTTAGATCCAGCACAAAGCATGGGAACCGCTTCTACGTGATTTTCACCGATGATTATAGTAGATATGGGTATATTTACTTAATCAAGCACAAGTCAGAAACGTTTGAAAAGTTCAAAGAGTTCAAGCATGAAGTGGAGAATCAATTGGGTAGGAAAATCAAGATGCTTTGATCCGATCGAGGAGGAGAGTACCTAAGTCTTGAATTCCATGACTATCTCAAGGAATGCGGAATAGTTTTGCAATTGACGCCACCTAGGACATTGTAGTTGAATGGTGTGGCAGAAAGGCGTAATCGAACCCTGTTAGACATGGTCCGTTCTATGATGAGTCGTGCTTCATTACCTATCTCATTCTGGGGGTATGCCTTGGAGACTTCCGCCCATATCCTTAACCGAGTCCCTACAAAGAAGGTTGCCAAAACACCTCACGAGATGTGGACAGGGAAAGCTCCCTCATTGGCACATATCAAGGTTTGGGGTTGTAAAGTTTTTGTAAGATGAGAAACTCACGACAAGCTCGAGCCTCATAGTGAGCGATGTATTTTCATCGGCTACCTGCAGAAATCATTTGGATATCTCTTTTATAGACCGAGTGACAATGTTGTCTTCGTTGCGAGGAGAGGGGTTTCCTGAGAGCGAGAACTCATAAGCCAAGGGGACAGTGGGAGGAAAATTGATCTTGAAGAGATTCAAGAATTGAGCGATGAAGGAACCTCTAATGCTGGCACTCAACCCGAGGAGGAAACTCCGGTTGAACCGATTGACGAGTCCTTACCTCTTAGACGTTCTGAAAGAGTTAGAGTTCAACCCAGTTTTATGGCTTTCATATTACTACCGAATGGGACACGTATATTAGTGATCGTACACTAATAAATCTAGATGAACCTAATAGCTAAAAGGAAGCCATAGCAGGCCCAGAGTCTGCAAAATGGAAAGAGGCAATGGACAGTGAGATTCAGTCCATGTATGACAACCAAGTTTGGAATTTGGTTGATAATGTGCCCGGACGTAAGACGGTTGGGTGCAAATGGAACTTCAAGAAGAAGACTGACGTGGATGGGAATGTGCACACGTATAAGGCACGATTGGTGGCGTAGGGCTTTACTTAAACTCCCGGAGTTGACTATGATGAGACCTTCTCACCAGTTGCTAAGATAAAATCTATTAGGGTGATGCTAGCCATTGCTGCATTTCATGATTATGAGATATGGCAGATGTATTTCAAGACCTCTTTCCTTAATGGGAAGTTGGCTGAGGATGTTTACAAGGCTCAGCCAGAAGGTTTTTTCGTTCCGAAGCATCCCAATAGAGTGTGCAAGCTTGAGAAGTCCATTTATGGACTTAAGAAAGCATCTCGCAGATGGAATCTTTGCTTCGATGAGAAAATCAAAGAGTTTGGATTTGTATGAAGTGAAGATGAATCATGTGTATATGTCAAGGGGAGTGGGAGTATAGTTAGCTTCCTTGTTTTGTATGTTGATGACATACTGCTCATAGGAAACGACGTCCTAACTTTGCAGGAGGTTAAGTCCTGGCTCGGGAAGTGCTTCACTATGAAGGACCTCGGAGAGGCTTCCTATATTTTGGGAATAAGGATAGTGAGAGAACGAAGTAAGAGACTAATATGACTTAGTCAGAATACTTACTTGGATAAAGTACTAAAACATTTTTGTATGGAAAACTCGAAGAAGTGAGAACTACCGATACAGAGTAATGTCAAATTGAGTAAGACTAAAAGTGTAACATCCCGACACCGTAAGGAAAGAGGAAATGAGTTCGAGTTTCGATGGTTATGCCTTGAGGAACTTGGTCCGGTTAGGGCCAGGTGGCGCGTCGTGGGAGTATTTTGGAGTTGAGTTGTGGTAGGCTTCGAGGACGAAGCCTAATTTAAGTGGGGGAGAATTGTAACATCCCGAAATATCAAGAGTAGAGTTGAAGGGCTAAAAGATTAAATTGGGAAAGAGCGACTTGGCGAGTCCATGGGTGGAATCGGCGAGTAGAGTCGCGACTTGGTCGCGTGTTAGGTAGCCGACTCGGCGAGTCAGTAAGATGGACTCGGCGAGTAGGCGCTGAGTGGAGAAAACCCTAATTCTCGGGGTTGAGCCCTATATAAAGAACATAACATTCGTTCCCCCAACCTCTTTACTCATCCTCAAGTCCAGAAACCCTAATCTTCGTATGTGAGTGGATCAAATTGCATTTGGGAGCTTGGAGAAGCAATTGTTGAGGAAATCTTGAAGGGTAGGAGGCTTGGAGCAAGGGGCTTTGCTTGGATTCGAGTTCCATTGCAGTTGGGGCGTTCTTTTGAGGTAATATCTCGTCCTTGGGCTGTTGTTCTTATGGATTCATCATTATGGGGTTTGTGGGGAGTTTATCTTTTGGTGTTTTGGAGTTTAGAGGTTAGATCTGAGGTTGCTACCTCAGATCTGGAATGGAGAAGGGTTGGAATGCCTGAAAGTCCCTGTGTTTGAGTGTGTAGAGAAGCTATCATGTCCCAAACCCTATCCCTAAAGTGTTAAAGGCCTAGATCTCTTTGGATTCACGTAAAGTTTGCCACTTTACGTGATGGATGGGTTGTAGAAGGCTAGATCTATGTTTTGGATCAATTGCATGGCCTGGAGTGCTTCTGTATGGATTCAGACCGATGGTACTCGACGAGTCACATGGGTGGACTCGACGAGTTGCTTGAAGATGAGCTGGAACTCGGCGAGTAGGTTGAAGATAGTTTTGGACTCGACGAGTCTGTTCTTGGACTCGGCGAGTCTTGTCGAAGAGTCCCAATATTTTCTGGTTGAGTTGAGAATCGGCGAGTCAAGGGATGACTCGGTGAGTTGTGGGCGAGTGGACTCAGAGTTGTTGGACTCGACGAGTCTCGGGGTGACTCGGCGAGTTAGGCCGCGGATTGAGGGAATTTCTGAGCTTGGGTACTCGGCGAGTCATCGGGTTGACTCGGCGAGTAGAGTCAGTGAGGGGTTGACTTTGACCTTGTCTTTGACCAAGGGTTGACCAGTGGTTTCCAGGGGCATTTTGGTAATTGTTGGTTATTGTTTTGAGTTCAGTGCTTTGTTGTTGTTCAGTAGAGGAGTTCGTGTCAGTGGTTGGAGCAGCTTGGGTTATCTATTCAGTCGGCAGTATCGAGGTGAGTTATCCTCACTATATCAACAGGGTCTAAGGCACCAAGGCCGACCCTTATTGGATTGAGATCCGGGTAGTTGTTGTTATGTTACTGCTTAGATATGTTTGCATCCTGAGAGCTAAGATGGTATATGTTAGAGACCTGATTGAGATATCCTGAGAGATAGGGAGATGCTATGCTAGTGACCTGTTAGGTCGGTATCCTGTTTAGGATGATGATATGTTATGTGATCTGTTTGATCTGCTTGTTGACTGTTAATTGCTATATGATTGTATGTATATGTTCACATGGTTGTTTGTACTGGAGTTGGGTTGAGGCCGGTCCTGCTTTGTGCTATAGGCCAAGATACCCAGGGCAGACCGGTTGTTCTAGAAGGCCCAACGAGCCGTCCGGATAGGCTGTAGGCCCCAAGAGGGCGGACCAGACGTGCCGAGGCTCGGAGAGTGGACCAGGCTAACTGAAGGCCCGGTGCGGGCGGACCAGTCATACTGTAGACTCAGAGAGTGGACCAGGTGGATTGAAGGCCCGGTGCGAGCGGACCAATCACACTACAGACTCGATGTATGTCGTTAGATTCGCAGAGTGGACCAGGTGGATTGAAGGCCCGGTGCGGGCGGACCAATCACACTGTAGACTCGAGGTTTATGGCTAGACTTAGAGGGTGGACCAGGTGGACTGTAGGCCGGTGCGGCGGACCAGTCACACAGTAGACCCGAAGTGCATGGCTGTTCTGTGATCAGATATGTTGTGGCATGTTATGCGTGTATGGTATAAGTGGTTGGTATTTTGGGGATATCTCACTAAGCTTTCAGGCTTACAGTTGTGGTTTTATGTTTTTCAGGTTCTTCAGGAGACCGTGGCAAGGCGAAGGCGTGATCGTACCACTCCTCATGATTTTGTAGTAATGTGATTCTGGGAATACGCTAAATGTTTTGTATTGAAAACCTTTTTGTAATGATTTAATGGAATCGAGTTGTTTTTGAAAAATTAAAAATTGGTTGTATTTTTCGGTCGTTTCACAAAGTCTGAGTACAGAAGTCGAGATAGCTGAGATGAACCGAGTACCCTACGCTTCCACAGTTGGCTCAATCATGTACGCTATGACTTGTACTCGCCCTGATATGGCCTATGCTTTGAGCATAGTCAGTAGATATCAAGGGAACCCTGGCAGAGCTCATTGGATTGCGGTCTAGAATATACTTAAGTACCTTCGGAGGACCAAGGAATGGTTTTTAGTCCTCGAAGGGAGTGACGACTTAAAGGTGCGAGGGTATAGTGACGCCAGCTTCCAAACCGGTAGGGACAACTACCATCCGTTGTCGGGATGGGTCTTTACCCTTAATGGAGGAGCAGAGACTTGGAAAAGTTCCAAACAAGAAACCGTAGCTAATTCAGCATGCGAATCAGAGTACATTGCAGTGAG
Organism: Lactuca sativa; assembly: GCF_002870075.4. Lineage (NCBI taxonomy): Eukaryota > Viridiplantae > Streptophyta > Magnoliopsida > Asterales > Asteraceae > Lactuca > Lactuca sativa. The sequence continues at coordinate 152,782,882 of NC_056626.2, forward strand.
CGAAGCATCAAAGGAGGCGATGTGGTTGAAGAACTTCATTGGTGAACTTGGAGTTATGCCTACCATAAAGGAGCCTAAGTAAATTTTCTTTGATAATGAAGGAGTGGTTGCCTTGACCAAGGAGCCGAGTGATCATGGTAGAGCTCGGCATATCGACAGAACATATCACTTTATTAGACATCGAGTAGAAGGACACCTCGTAGTAAAGAGGGTATCATCAGAAGATAACCCAGCAGATCCGCTTATGAAGGGACTGAGCAGGGTTAAGCATTTGCAGCGCGCTAGGAGCATTGGGCTGAAAGATGATATTAGTTTAGATTAGATAGTTTTGGGAACATGTAATAGATAAATGTAATTGACATTTTATGATTAAATAAAGGATTATTATTTATAAGTAAAGCTACTGTCTTATGTTAATTGTTTAACTATAGTTTTACTTTGCATGTTTTGACTTCCTGAATAATTGAGTCATTAAGAATAATCGAAATATTCGAATGGTCCACAACCGTTCATATGTTGGAAGTAGGTATGAATGAAGATTGTCATGAATTGGTGTGTAGATTGTCTAAAAGTTATTAGACATAGCAAAGGTTTGCTAAAATGTTCATGAGTGCTTATAAACAAGTTTTGAGCATTGGAATAAACCCGTGCTTGCTGGAATCACTTTATGGAATGTGACGCAAGTGATCACACGACGATAATATCATATGGTCTTAAAACCAAGATATATGGTTTATTGTTTATTAATTGGTTGTGCATTGACAATGCGAAACCGCATCATTAAATTGATGTCATCAAACGCATTGTTGTGTATGATTGATTAGTAGATGATAAATCCATATAAGTTGAAGTTTATCTGTTACTTTTATCCTAAGAGGGTAAAAGCGATATCAGGGCCCCTCGATGATTTGATTTGACTTATGTGCCGGGCCCGGTCAGAATAGAATTGATGTGTTCAATTAAGTTCTATGTCAAATTAATCTGAGATCGAGAAACCAACTGCTGGACAATAAGTTCCATGAGATTGTCCGCATAATATCTAAACAGAGGACTGTACGATCCCTTATCTAAAGGATAGGATACTAATAAGATCAGAGTTTGACAGCGTCTTTGAGAGCTACGATTGCTAATTGGATTGTGTTTGCATATATAGTTACTAGACTTATCCAAGTGGCAGACTGTTGGATTAGTGTCTAAGGCTATAACTATATTTGGTAAGTACTTGACCTGGTTGTGCATGGTCCTTTTGGGTTGCCTTCACAATAGCAGCTTGACAGGATGATTTGTTAGGAGAGAAGAGATATTATTGTTAATATATTATGAGAATAATATATTAAAGGAATAATAATGTTATTTGATTCATATAAGTCATATATTAATTGAGAATTAATTTGGTGGCTCAAAGAGGTTAATTGAATAAAGGGGCATAAACTGTCAAATGTGTGATAGTTGTGTTTTGGGCTATGAATCCTTATGGATATAAGGGTGGACGGATTTTAGGGTTGGGAGACCATAAAATCGTCCAAGCCTAATATCTAGGAGGATCTTGGATTGCTTAGGGCCTAAGTTATTCAATTAAGTTTACAAGTGAAACCCTAGTAGGTCATAGTATAAATAGATCCCTTGGGTGAGGGAAATCGGCACTCATGCAAGGAAAGGAACCCTAGAGCCAATTTCTCACCCTCCTCTCTCTCTCTCTCTCTCTCTCTCTCTCTAAAGATCATCCTCTTGCTAGTTGGTGTTTGTAAGCCATTAGAGGATTGACAATTGTGACTCTGAGCTCCAAGAAGAAGAAGTATCAATCAACTAATCCAAGGTATTGTTCTAGATCTGAATTCATACGATAGGATTCAATTGTTTACATTAGATCTAGAATATTAAGTCCTGGATACAATGCATGTTCAATTAGAGAAACCTAGATCCAAGCATTAGGGTTTGTATGTGCACATAGGAAAGTTCTTATGGCTCAAACCCATCACAAGCAAGGTCTAAATTGTATCTGTGTAGAAGTGAATCTACAAAGTAACTTTGTCGTAATAAAACTTTGAAAACCAGAAGGGAATTATTTGTATAAGTAAGTATATATGTTTTGAAAATCATACTTGTAAGGAGCCTTTGAAAAGTCAACAAGTTAGAACCAATCATAAATTACACTTTGCTTTAGAGATTTTGGCCTAGTACCCCACCAAACAAGTGATTTCAGTTTGCACTAGGACCGAAATGACAAGTGATTTCGGTTATAGCATAGACCGAAATCACATGTGATTTCGGTTGATGCATGGGCCGAAATCACTTGTGATTTTGGTAGTTTTAGCGTGATTTCGTTGGGAATAAAGAGAAAAGGAGTTTGACTTGATGAATTGATGCTTCACCCATTTCCCATGAAAAATAATACCCAATAAATATCAATGTTATTAACCAACAGTTAACTGGGCAAACATCATATCATTTCTTCCCTCCTTAACTACGGTAGAACACACCCACAAGCCTCCACCCATTCCATTTTCTCTAAAGGTACTCCATTCTCTCTCAAGAAGCAAGCCAAAAATCTTCCAAGTTCAAATCCTCCAAGTTTATTCGTAGAGTTTTGGTAAGTTTTTCTTGTTGATATAGTGTTTTTATACACTATCATGTTAGTTTCATCTTATTTACACATATTATTATGTGTTAAAACTCTTAGGATAATACCACTTTCAAAGTGTTCATCAACCACATTCAAGTGTTTTATGCTTGGAAATCTTCACACCATCTCTTCAAAACAGCCCATAAATCCACTCAATGTGAGTTCATACCCCTACATTCTCGAGTTGTTCATGTTTTTAAGGAGGGGGGGGGATACAAGTAAAGTTAACCTTGAACAACAACATTTGCACGATCTATTCGTATGTGAAAGTAAAACATTATTTGCATGATATATGGTTATCACTAGATTTTATACAACTATTTGTGATATATTAGTTTTGAAATGCAAAACTAACAAAAACAAAACGTACTCTATGGTATAAAAATGATAAGAAAAACTTATGATTTGTAAAATTACAAGGTTTTTGGAAGCTCATTACCATAATATAGTTTTTCTAACAAAAAGGGTACATTATAGTTATTTCACCATTTTGTGGGTTACAACCCAAAAAGATATTGTTTGACCATACATTTTGACACTAGACAAGATAACAACTTTGTATTTATATAAAAGATTATATAAATAGTCTCAACAAACAAAGAAGATAAACTATAATTGGTATAGTTTGGGAGTCACAAAACTACACTATCATTTCAGAAGAAACATATAATTATTTAAAGGTATAATTATTTCATTTACAAGAAAAAGGAGTTTTCAGTTCACGTAAATCGGTTGATACTGGTTGTGAAACATTTAGCTTCACCGTACCTACCATAGTACACATTAAGTCCTTAATTACAACTAGATTCTTTTGTAGGGAGAACATGGCACTTGTGTAAAGATCTATACGACTGTTAGATTAACAACCCTGCACCTAAACTGTTAGCCACAGTTAGACCGGCAGGTCTGGGGTGAGAAATGTCATGACAATTCCAACGCCTGAAGAACGTCGTTTAAGCTAACTAGTCGCATTAGTGTGGTTATAATAACTCACATAGGGTATCGACGACATATTTGATTTACGGGTTAACATACACTCAAGTAGTTTTATATAAAGATAAAACTTCATAACACCATTTTTCAGTACAGTATTACTTTCATTTTTAGACTCGGGATTTAAGACTTACAACTCATTTATAAAGAAAATATCGGATTTTCTGGAAGTATACACTATCATTTTACTCGAATCAGTTACAAATCCTTCTCAAACAAAATGCTTATGAACTCAGTAACTTAATTGTTGACACTTTTTCAAAATCACTTGTATTCTCAGGAAACCAGTAAACAGGTAACCACAAGAGCTTTTGGTGGATGGGACATCGTCGCATCACGTTATTTTCTTTTGTCATATGTGTTGGATATCATGTAAACAATTTTTTGAGCACAATGTAAATTTTAGTAAATACTCAATACAATGGTTGTAATGCTTTGATCTCTATTATTCAATTATTATGATATTGTTCATGAAGTCATCCGCCGCCAAACATTTCTGCCGTTCTGGTTTAGGGGTGTGACAGATTGGTATCAGAACATTGTTTATAGTGAACTATGTATATGACACCATTCAAGATATACAAATATAAATACAATGGGGATAAAGCACTCTAACTTAGGAGTATACTTTTGAAATATAAGTATTTTTATAAGAGCATACATACATGCATACATACTAGGGCGGGGGCATAATAAGAACTATATTAAAAGTATTTAGAGGAGTTAAACACGACGATTAAGCCTAGATATATATGTAACCATATCTGGGATAAATATGGCTTGATCAACTATATTTATACGAGATATGACCAACATGTGTTTAGGAATGATCGTGGTGGGTATCGAATCTATAACTTACCAACCCTATATACCAAGAAAGTCTAGAAACAAACATAAAGATTCGAATACTATAGATGTATTTTAGAATACTATAAAATCATACAACCCTTCATGTATTTCTCATATCTTTATTCTCGCACAGACGTCATGGTAGGATTTCACACTCTCGGAGACCCTAATTCCTTATCCATGGAAATGGTGGGTCGATCGAAGAGGATCCCGAAGAGGATCCTAAGGAACTAATGGAAGAAGAACCCAAAGAGGATCTAGAGGAGGAGGAAGATGAAGGTGAGGAAGAGGAAGAGGAAGAGGAAGAGGAGGAGGAGGAGGAGGACGTAGAGTCCGAAGTCATTAACCCACCCTACGTTGCCCGAGTTCCCGTAAATTGGATGGGCTACCAGGGACCCACGCCTCGTTGGGCAGATGACCTGGAGAGGTGGAGCAGGCAGCAGTACCAGCGCTCACCATACAACATGCAGCGAGGTTTCTATAACCTCAACCACGAAGGACCGACAGACAGGGCCCTCCTGGTCATGGTTCAATGAATCTCGCAGCTCGGGGATCAGACTAGGGCGTCAGAACATCGGAACATGGAGCTAGAGGCCACTGATGCGTGGACTCGATTTATGGAGAGGGACTACCCTCGGACATGTCACATCATTGAAAACCTCCATGAGGACCTTACCACCACTCGAGCAAAAGTGAGAGCGTACCAGGAGAGGCACTCGACTCGCGAGGAGAGGGTAATTACAGCGTAGTGTCGGTTAACGGAGATGCAGGCCTCGATGACTTCATCCGATGGCCCACAACAGAGTACCCGCTATTACCTATACATAATATAATACTATTAGCAAAACAAACAATCAAAATACTTTTACAAATCAAAAAAGATTACTATTTATACATAAAGTGACCCTCCGCTATTATCAGTTTGATTCGAGTGTAATGAAGACATAATATATTTTTATTATCCATTTGAGTCAAGTGTAGCGACGTCATAATATACTTCTATTATTCATTTAAATATAGCATAACAACAATGTAGTGTAAATATTATCTATGAGTATTTGGCAGAATAACGAATAGGTATAATCTTTTCCTAGAGAGTTAGCTACAGTGACGAATAGGTGTAATGTTATCTAGGAAGATTGGGGAAAGTATCTACCAAGAATAATATTATATCCTTAAGAGTTTACCAGAATAACGATAGTGTATAATTTCTATTATCTTATTTGAGTAGAGTAGTCAAAGATCTAGTATATTAAAATGATATTGCTAATTAACGTATGATACAAATGGGTCACACTAAGAACAACTTTATACAATTGATTATTTATTAGAAAATGATTCTAGTAAATACTCAATAAACTCTTATAATTAATTGGAAATTATTTATTTTTGGAAATAATAATTTTTATTTGCAAGTAAGATAATATATAGCACATGGTATGATTTATGAAGTCATATAGATCTTTTTGGATTAAAAAGACATTTTATTTTTATCCCAAAAGTTAAGTTTTATATTTTATAAGAGCGTTTATAAAATTTATAAAACTTTGACTTTCTTTTATAAATCCTCTAACTAGTTTGACTAGACATGGCATTTTGATTATAACATGTTAGGAGACACGCTTTAGAGGCATGATAATTAAATCTTATAAAGTAGGCATGACTTGTCTAAAAAGGTAAGACCTCTTGGGTAATGTAAAAAGTTTAAGAAAGGCATTCATGACTTCTCTTTTGTGATGGTAAAAAAACGTAAGATGCATGGTGCATCTTATATATCTCTCTTTTTATTTATCACTTAAAGAAGAACACTTGATTATGCTCTCTTGGATCAAATACTTGGGTATTTGCTTCAAGCTTAAGAGTTAAGAGTTTTATACAAAAGAACTATCACTCTACATCAAGTTGATTTATTGTTGATATCTCTAAATTTTATCATTCTTCATCAGCTTCCAAGCCTCCCAAGAGGACCCAAAGAACTACAAAGGTTGTGATTTCTTCATCCTTTCTTTGGTTGGTGTTTAATCTTTCTACAACTTTCAAGAAGATCATTAGTGGATATAAACTTGTCTTATGTTATTCAAGATTTCTAAGTCTTCCATTGCTAAATCTTATGTTTTTGAAACTAATTTTCGAATAAAAACCCAACAATTGGTATCCGAGCCACCTTGCAAGTTTGGTTAGATTTTTTATTTTTTGGAAATATTAGTTTTTGGACAATATGGATAACTTGGTTTTGTATAAAAACAAGTTGATACATATTTTCTATGACAATTTTATTATTTTTATTTTTTATATGACAAAAGTTTTATGCATCTTCTGCCATTTAAAGTTGTCTTAGAAAAACAATGGTTGTTTAATGTGTATGTTGATCTGTACGATGTGCATAAACTAGTCAATAACCATTATATTTGTAGTGTTGTTGTGTTTGTTGTTTTTATTATAAAAATGTTTGTAATAATTTATTTATTCATATGGTATGTAATAAATTAAATAGAAGAGTTTTCTTAGTTTATTTTTATAAATAATAGATTAGTTGTTATAAATAATTTATTTGTACAAAAATATTAAAAAAATGAAGTTGGCGCCATTTTTTGAAGACCAAAGAGCAATATTCGAGATTAAGAAGTGTGCTGAAAGTTAGTGACAATTTATGAAAAGCGTCACTAATGTTGTTTCTTAATGGTTGTTGGACTTTTAGCGACAGTTTCAAGAAGTTTTTCCGGTCTTTTGCAAGAAATGGGTGTTTTTTCAAGTGGGAGCTACTACAACAACATTACAAGAAGAACTTTTGGTCCCTTAAAATGTCCCTTTAGGAATGGACTTGACATTTTTTGTGTTGGCTCGATCATAAAAAATGTCATTAGTTGGTTATGTTTATGTACATATATTTTTATGTATTTTGCGTTGTTTATTTTATGCAATTATTATCTATGGTTGCAAAATTAGTTTTTCACATGCTAACATAACATTGAACAAAATAAACATCACATGGAGTTTGGTTTTCAAAATTTATAATGTGGATATAAGATGTAACAAGTTATTGTTTTAGAATAAAATCCGGTTTTATAAAAACATTAATAATTTCAAACTTTGAAATACTCAATTATAAGTTTTAAAATTGTGATTTATGTAACTTATACAAACTACAAATATATATGTAATAAAATGAATTTTTATTAAAGATATAAAAGGTTCAAATGCACTCAAACTTAACATCAGTTATTAAAATTGATTTGCGTTAAAACTATATAAAACTATCTTTTAATATAACCATGATATCATATGTTTTAAAACTATGATTATAAAACATATAAAAGACCCTTTCAAACCTCAAATATATGTAGTCCATCTTGAAGCACATCTCTTGTATGCACTAGTAGGATAAAGGTCACCTAACCGTTTGGTGTTATCTTTTGATGGTCGGGGTGTCTTCGCGATTTCTATAACCAAGTTGTAGGCTGATTACACATGTTTTTCAAATGGTATGATTTGATCGGAAATCATTTGTGATAAAAGCCACCTAAACAAGAGAGTTCTAATGCATAGATGGGATAAAACATGTCTAATTAAATTTGTTACTAGTAATCCCATAAATTTAGGAATTATATAGTAAGATATCAATGATAATCGATATCTACCGGTTTGAATTCATATAAATGGGATAAAGGTCACCTAATGTCACACCCCGAAACCTAGGGCGGAAATGTTCCGGGGCGGAGGTGACTTCATGTTAAGTATCACAACCAATGTACATAGTAAGCGAAGTAAACACAAAACATTACATTACATAGATTCATTACATTTGTTTGAAAATAAAGTAATACAAGTTTTGTAGGTACATAAGTTTAAACAAAAGTAAGACGTGACTTCCATATGTTCCGTCTTCTGCAAAAGAACGCATGATACCTGTCTATGGAGAACCTGAGAATACAAGCAGTTTAAAAATCAGCATAAAGCTGGTGAGTTCATAAGCGGTTTGTTTTCTGAAAATGAACAAGATTCCTTTAGTTTTTTGAAAAATTTGTTATCCAAGAAAATCCCATATTTTCTTAAAAGTAATGTTTAGTTATCTGTTTTGTTTCACAATTCTGGTTATGAAAAGTTGTTATCCAAGAAAAATCCTATATTTTCCTAAAAAGTTTGTGATTAGTTACCGAGTCTGAATGTAATGTACAAGTATCTACCATACTTAAAATTTTTTTGTGAAGTTTCCTGAAAGTCTGGTTATTTTTGAAATGTATGTTAGTTTTAACACATATATAAAACTATCAACATAGTAAACTAATTTCAAAGGTTATTAATTTACTATATTCATTATTACTAACAAGTAAATCTCTGTTATCGAAATTGCGAGTTCTATAACCATACGATAAACTAGATATGGCGAAGGAAGGCCAGTATCATTTATGACTTTCGTCACCCTTGAACCTTTCGGTTCGGCTGTAGCTAGCAGCTAGGTGCGAGGTAGTCAGCCCTGTATAAATCTATACACTCAAGTCACGCTCCCTCATAAAGAGATTCTGGTTATAGAGGCGGTCCTCCACTCGCGTATCTTTGTGGAGTGTTCTCTGAGGACGTGTCTCCAATTTATAGGAATAACAAATCTACAAGTAATAATGCGGAAAATCATGTTTAAATTCTATTTACAAAGACGATCCTCTACTCGCGTATCTCTGTGGAGTGTTACCGAGGACAAAACAATTGTACTAATCTAATGCTTTTAACAATAACGTTATAGAACAATTCATTTGTTAAATATATATAATATAACATTATATAATAATATATGAAATCGGTTTGTAAACTGATTCTACAAGTCAAACAGTTGGTTAACATGGTTTCAATTGTTAAAATGAAGTGGAATATGAAACAATTCAATTGAAATAATAAGTTTAAGCACAAGATATTCTTGTACTTTTGCTTGTATTCCCCCCCTGAAAACATTGAAAAACATTGAAAAAGGGTAAGGATATGAACTCACCGAACGAGGATTGTGTCGGTTTGGATGTTAAACGTCGGTTCGGGGCTTAAAAACATGCGAGGTTCCTATGTAATATGAAATGATACACAAATGTATCTAATTAGACTTTAAATCACTAATTAGATATGCTTATACCCTCCAATATGCGAAAACACTTTAATTTAAGTGTTAGGAGTGGTCTGGGTAGCATCTAAGGGTGTGTAGGGCCTAGATAAAGAGTTTACTCTTCAAGACTAAGTCCTTAGGGGAGTTTACGGTCCTATGACCATATTCCCATGAGTTTACGGCCGTAAACTCATGGGTGGTGTTTTCTTGGATGCTAAATGGTCTTATAATGCACAAGGGAAGGTTCTAGGGTTGATTCCATGGCTTAGGAAGTGATCGGGACTTGAAATGGCCTTGGAAAAGGAGTTTACGGTTTATGAAGATGTTCATGGGGAGTTTACTACCTTAAACTCATGTTTGTCCATGAATCATGCGTTTTAGTGGTTGTAGGTTAATCACATGTGATTCTAGTCCAACATACAAGCCATTCAAGGTGTTAAGGGAACTTTAACACCCTTTGGGGGTGTTTATGGTCTAAGAAGATGTGTTTATGGTCCAAGAAAGTTCTTGGGCTGTAAACTCAAGTTTGACCCACTGACATATGTTTTGGTGCATCACATGAAGGATTATAAGGTTCTACACTCTCATGGAAGCATTTGGAGGTGTTTAGGGGCATTTTGACACTTTAAAAGGAGTTTATGGTCCATGAATGTAGGTTTACGGCCCAAGCATGTTCTTGGACCGTAAACTCATGTCCAATACTCAAATGGCACGATTTTGGGGTCCTAAGCTCATGCATGAAAGTTTCTAAGCCATATCTAAGCACTAGTAGGGGTTTGGAGGGGTTTTGGGGCTTCAAAACCCTCCCAAGGGGTGTTCACGGTTTTGGGAGAGTCCCCAAACCGTAAACACATGTTCATGGGTGTTTTTTGGAGTTTCAAACATGAATTTGCATGCCAATCAAGTTAAACTACAAGCTAGGATGGAATACTTACCAAATTGAGGCTTGAAATGGGGTTTTTGGATCAATTTCGAGTTCTAAAGAGAGTAGTGAGAGAAAATATTTAGAGAGAGAGAGAGAAAAAAAAGCTTCAAAATGATGTCACTCAATCCCTTATATAGGGGTTGAGTTTATGGCCCGGTGGAATTCTACCCGATACTGCCGTTAGACGGTGCTTTTGGTCGTACCCGATAAATTGTCGTAATCACGACTTAGATGAAACTAATAATTTTCCAAATAAATATGGAAAATATTTTATTGTTTATAACGCATCCTGACACTTATGAAACCGAATTAAAAGTTGCGATTAAATTAATTTAATTCTAAGGTTAACGGGACAATTTGAATACGAACGGTTTTATTTAACGGGAACGGTTTATAGTGACGGAATAAATTACAGGTTGTCACACCTAACCATTTATTGGTTTTGCAACTTGGATCCTAGACTTTCATAATTACTGTTTTTAGAAACTAAAAGGGTATTAATTATTAAAAAGTTTAAATATTGAAAATACTAAATGAATTTTGTTAAAATTTTGTAGATGAGAGCCAAAACAAAATCTCTACCATGCAGCAGTATGATCTTGTAAATCAGTGTGAACATTTAATATTTGACGGGTACAATATTATCCAACGGATGCGTTTTTTGAAAACAAAAATCTCCAAAAGGATAATAAGTTGTATGCTCTTAAACGACCTATTCCTAAACAACCTGTTATCAAGAACATACATAATCATAATGTTTAGTGGAAGCATTACAATGATTCTAAAGATGTTTCTAAAGAGATATTGTATTAAGTTACTCCAAAACTATGGGAGGAACTAGAAGGCTTAGAAGCATTTTATATGTTTCGTCAGGTTGAGCTAATGTTCTGATGATTCAAGGATTTTCTGTATGAACCAACTCGCTAAGAGGAAGATTGCAAAGGATAAAAAGAGTCATCATGTGTACTCTAAAAGTCCATCACTTCATGGAGAGGGTTCCTTTAAGCCCAAGAGATCTAAGAAGGCACACATAGATGAAATATGTTTCTATTATAGAGAAACTGACACTGGAATAGGAAATGCTCCTTTTATCAGGAAAGAAAGTGTGTAAAAGACTAGTACTTCAGGTATCTACTATATAGAACTCATACTTTTCATATAACACTCAACTACTTGGTACTTAAATGTTAATCTAATATTTGTGAATGGCTTCCAGATATTTACTGAAGAGTGACCAGCTGAGCACCATCAAGTTGGAACTACACTCTCAGAGTTTAGTTTATTAATTATTTTATAGGAACATAATGTAGTTGTAATATAAATACAATGTTTGTTTTGGAACAATGTATGCATTAATTTATCTTGTGTAAGTATATGTCTTAGTGATTTTAATTTATGAATGATTGACTATTTACTTAAATCTTTTTTCATAACGATCACCTTCATATTCGAAAATGATTAAAATTCTTTTTATGAGACTAGATATCTTAAAAAGAATCATAAAGTAAATATCAATGCTATATAAATAACTAGTTCTATTTGCAAAATATTTTGACTTCAACTTGTTTTAAATCAAACTCATATTTAACATTTTCATCTTTATTATATAAATAACGTTAAGATATTCCAACTTCTAGAAGTGGATCTTTGAATGCAAATAATGTAGTTTATCTGACATACGTAAATATTATTTATATATAAAAGATTCTTAATGATATTTTCACTAAGTAGTAGAGAAAATAAATTATTAATGAGCTATACACTATAGTGTATGACTTCCATTCTAATGAATGTCTAAGATTTAGCACACCAAATAAATTATTATATTTTACAAGGTAAAGAATAATTATGAAATATTGGTTAAAGCTTTCAAATATAAAGTTAAGATACAAACCAATAAGAACTATCTAAGGCCTTAATAATAATAAAGGATGAATTAAATCCTACTTGGTATGATTTACTTTCTAATCGGTATAAATGTCATCCTTTTATTTCCTTGGGATAACACATATACCATTATCAATTATACCTTCAGTACAAATACTAACTAAAAAGTAGATATAACATTTTCTTTATAAGATTTTATATGGAAAGGCTTCATCCCTATCTTATTAAATGTTTTGAGGATTTGAAGCGTATATTGGACTAAATCTTTTAAACACAAAATCTACTACCTACATATTTGTATATAATACTATAAATGTGGATTAGATTATTATATAAAAACCCACTAGGAATAAGTTTTCTTATTTCCTTGGTATATTAGTTAGTAGAAAGCAAGGTTCTAATGATAAAGCAAATAAGAGGTACATGGGACTTGAAGCAGCATAAGAATCATAACATGATGTAGTTATAGTTGGAATTGGTTTTAACAAGGGATTGTTAAACTTGAACAATATCTATTTACAAAGACAAATTGTTCGCATTAGTGGTAGAAATCATCTATGACTTGAGTAATGTGTAATCTCTCATTGATGAACTTTTATTGATGGTTTCTGGCAAATCCATCAAATACCAAGATGCTATGTCAGATCTAGAATCTGATAAATCACTTAGAGTCATGAACATGATATGTAATCCAAGTGTGATAATCCAATATGGTCTTGATTGAACTTTCTCTCTATATCAAGGCTAGAAGGAGTAAATGATTCTTTTAGAAAGAATACATTACATGGATAACCATACACATTTAAAGCAAGACTTGTTACAAAAGGATTTATCAGACTCATGCCATTGACTATGATTCTTATCATATTCATGACATTAAATATGATCAAACCTTTTTCACAAGTAGCTTTAATTAGATCAACTAGGATAATATTCACTATAAACTTATATTTTTAATATGAGATTTAGCTAAATAGATTTCAAGAAATAAGGCTTCTCTTAATAGACATCTACTAGAAGATATCTATATAGATTAGCGTGGACGTTTTCTTAATCCATATTATCCTAACAAAATGTATAAAGCTTGAGATCCACTTGTGGATATAAAGCAAACATTTAAATGTTGCAATCACCATTTTAATGTAAAACCACAAGGTATGATTTTATATTAAAATGATTAGAACATGTGTGTTTACTAAGAACTAGTGGGAGCATAGTGACATTTCTAATCTTGTATGAGTAAGACATACTTACTCATAAGAAATTACATTCTGACCATGCATGGCTTTTTCACCTTGACTCGGAATGTGTTTCTAAACTGAAAGACTTAGGAAGAACAAGATACATTCCTGGATTGTAAAATCTATATGGATAGATAAAATGAATGTTAAAAGTTTTATATCTTTATGATATATTGACAATATCTTCAAAGAGATCAAGATAGAAGATTGCTTTATAGGAATCTTGGCATTGTCACATGGCATTAATTTTCAGCTAGCCTAAAAAAGAACCTAACTCATAGGTTTGAACTAGCTGAAATGATTTATATTCGATTTCATTGGCAAATCAATCCATCATTTATGCCATATTATGCATAATACCTGGTATATGATCATGATATGAGCATAACATAATATACCAATTGAATACATGGTTAAGTCACAGGATGACTATGGGAAGATTCTAACAGTGGTTTAGAAGAACTAAGAGAATGTATATGAGACAATTACTTTAGAATAAAATATTCATGTAAATAGCTACATAAGATACTTTATCATTCTATAAATAGGATTTTGATTCAGATTGAGAATTTAGATATTATAACATTTTAACAACAACTATTAAATATTGTTTTGATATATTAGGATTGATCATAACATCAATACTTGTTGTGTTCTATATTAACATGTTTAATCCGTGAATAATATTATTATTTTAAAAGTTCATAGTCAATTATATTTGTGGCAGCAATTATGAAGTAAGACTAACATGAAATGGATTGGTTGACTTTCATCGAATGAAGGTAGGTAATGGGTTGTAACCAAGTTTCATAGGTACTAGTCAGAGAACTAGTATTGAACTGAATCGCATCATGATCATCTCATGGATCACTATCATGAATGATACTTGATTAAAGGTACTATATTTGTATCCTTAACACCTGAGATACATAGTGGGACTTAAGTGTAGGAAGTTTTGTGCTTTAATATGGTCAAAAGTTGGTCCTTAATTGGGCAGTTATAAAAGCCATTATCAGGTATGGCGTGAACTATGCAAGAGGCTTATGTAGTCAAGATGGGATTTCTTCCTCTTACGTGTTGAGAGTTACACATCTAAGGTGCCTTACCAAAAGCTACAAACCTAATGAGATTGATTGTGATTCGTATCTCATGTTAACCATTGTCACACCCCAAAACCGATAACGGCGGAATACGTTCCGGGGTGGAGGACGTCATGTACAGTATCATAACAATTGCATAATAGTAAAAACAAGAGACAACAACCATTGCATATATATATATATATATATATATATATATATATAAGTATATATATATATATATATATATATATATAGTAAATTTAATTACAAACATGTTCTGTAAAGTTTCATAGACACCAAAATGTATAACAAAATAAAAGATGGGTCTTGTATGTGCTCCATCTTCTCGAAAAGCTGCACCTGTACCTGTCTATCTTTGACCTGAGGATACAAGTTATTTTGAAAACAAGTATCAACATAAAGTTGGTGAGTTCATAAGAATTTAGTGTCTTTGTTGTATAAAAGTGTTTCCAAACTTATAGAATAAAAACTGAAATTTATGTTTATAAGTAGTAGAAATCCCTAGAAAATCCTATATTTTCCAGAAAAGTACTTTGTAAGTTAAATAATTTGGGTTGTGTGTAAGTATTTTCATAGAAAACCTTCAGTTGTAAAAGTATAGTAATAAACCTTGTGAGTAACATAGGTGAAGAGAAGTTATGCCTGTTAACAGTAGTAGTGGTGCAAACTTCCATTAATAATATATAATTACTTACTTCGGGATGTTAGCTTAGACTTAAGTCTTAGTGTATTATGTTGGATAAAGGGGGTAACCCCTCAGGTGACTAGACCGAAGTAGTAATAGAGAACCCGATGACCTTCCCGGTCATGCGTAGTGTAGTGATGTAGTGCCACCCCTAAGCCTAGTCGGCTCGGACTGTAGCTAGCAATCGGGATGTAATAGTGTCTGCCCCATATAGATCTATATGTGTAGTGATGCCTTCCATCCGGAAGGCCCTGGTCACATAGTGTAAGCGTAGTGGAGTGTCTTATAGAGGGATAGTGTGTTATACTCTGGATTCGTGTATTCTTCGGTATTATAGTATAATAGTCTTTTGTATAGTTCTTATAGTGTTCTCTTATACATTTATTAACTTGTCGTAATAGCCGTTATAGTGAGTATAGCAGTAGTAGAGGTAACAAGTAGTAGTCTTAGCTATACCTATTATAGCTAACTAGAGTGTATGATTTCCGGCCTTTTAATAAAAAAGGTATTGTATGGGATGAAGACTTTCATATCTAACACTAATATATATGATATATAACTAAGAAATCAACAACAGTCGGACGGATAACAGATACCCTAGGACCACATCAAACAAGAACAGGAAATAAGGCGAGCTATCGGTCCTAAGTCCTTCAAGTCTTACTTACATAAATATATTAGTGTAGATATATTTTAAAAAGAAAAGTAATTTAAGCACAGTTTTAAAAGCATTTTAATAACAAATTAATCTTAAAATGCATTTGATAACCAACTAAAACAGTTTTATTAGAAAGCAGTTAAAAGTGTAGAAAATCCCATTTTGATGATAATGTGTGAATGACATATGATTTAATAATAAAACTTGTAGATTTTATACTTGTATCCCCCCCCCCTAAAACATGTAAAAACATTTAAAAAGGTTCATTAAGGGGTATGAACTCACCTGAAAAGAGTAGTTCAGGTGGAAGTGTCGGGTGAGCGTTTGGTGTCAAGTAGTGACTTGTACACCCTTTGTGACCCTAGTAACATATGAAGACATATGTTTACAAGTAATTAGTGATTAAGACTCAGTTTATACACATATAAACATCCTAATGTGATTAAAGGTCTTATGGTTGAGTGCTAGAAGGCTAAAAGATTGCAAGGAAAGAGTATAAGACCTCACAATGGAGTTTACTCTTCTAAAACTCACCTTAAGTGATTTTACGGTTAGGGGACCTCATCCCCCATGAGTTTACGACCGTAAACTCATGGGAGGAGTGCTTTTGAGTGTTTTCAAGTCTCATGTGGTTTTAGAAGTGGTTCTAAGGTATTATACAACGTTATAGGGGTGTTTAAGGTTGCAAGAGTGTACTCCCTTGGAGTTTACGGTCCAAAGACCACTCCTTGGGAGTTTATGGCCGTAAACCCCATGGTTTACGGTAGTAAACTCTTGTACACCTACAATCTTTGATTCTAAGGCTCTTGGCTCGATCCTAACATGTTCTAGTGAGGGTATAAGGCTCTTTAAGGGACTTAAACTCTTATTTGGCATGATTTAGGGGCGTTTACGGTCTAAGCATATGTTTAGGCCGTAAACTCTAGTTTATCCCTCAAATGATGATGTTTAGGTGTTCCAAGTCTGAAATAGCAAGCCCCTAAGCCATATCTCAAGTCTAAATGGGGTTTGGAAGTGTTTTGGGCTTGATTTACAAGCTTAGAGGGTGTTTACGGTCTAAGCATGTGCTTGGACCGTAAACCCTCTTTTAAGCCCTAAAACTTGATGATTTGGGGTTCAAACACTTCTAGGTTAAGTCCAAGACTAGTTTCTAATCTTAAAGGGAAGAAATTTGGGACTTTTGGCAACATTTTAGGTGTTTACGGCCTAAGGAGGTTCTTAGGCCGTAAACTCCTCCTTTTTAGCCTTCTAACATGATTTTTAAGCTAAAACACGAATCAAAGGTGCCTAGAACAAGTTAGGGTAGAAGAACTTACATTTTGGAGGTGGAAACTTGCGGTTTTGAGGCGGAAATCGGTCTTGAAGAGAGAGAGTAGAGAGAGAAAGTGGGTCTAGTGTGCTAAAAGGTTTCTATGGATGTCCACCCTCCTTTATATAAGGCTTGGGTGTTGTACCCGGTATACGTCTACCCGATGCTTATGTTTAACGAGGTTTAAACTTTGTACCTAGTTAAATGGTCGTAATAAAAATAACTTTTTCCAATTAAATGGAATTGATATTTTACGTGTTTTTATTTATTTTATTATGACGATATTGCCATAAAACACAAATAAATAAAACATTTATTTATTTGTCGACCCTAATTTAACGGAACTTTTTATAAAATAGAATTTTCCATTAACGGAAACGGGTTATAATGACGGAAATAATTTTGGGTTGTCACAACCATGATGCATGTAACATAGGGATAACTAATAAACTTAACTTATACACCAATTGTAGAATGGCACAAAGTCATACGTTGATGGGGGCAGTGAAATGTTGCTAGACATTCACCGTTGTCTATTTAAGTCTAATATGAGTCTTGCGTCAGTGGGAGATCGAAAGATCTAGTATGCTCAAGAATCATATTAAAGTGATATTGCTAATTAACATATGATACTAATGGGTCACCCTAACAACAACTTGATACAATTGATTATTTATTAGCAAATGATTTTATTAAATATTCATTAAAATTTTATAATTAATTGGAAATTATTTGTTTCTTGGAAATAATAATTTTTATATGCAATTAAGATAATGTAAATCATATGGTATGATTTATTAAGTTATGTATATCTTTTTGGACTAGAAAGACTTTTTGTCTTTATCACAAACGTTAAGTTTTATATTTTATAAGAAAGTTTATAAAAATTATAAAACTTTGACTTTCTTTTTAAATCCTCTAACTAGTTAGACTAGACATGGCCTTTTGATTATAATATGTTAAGAGACATGTTTTATAGGCATGGTAATTAAATATTATAAAGTATGCATGGTTTTTATAAAAAGGTAAGACCTATTGTGTACTGTAAAAAGTTTAAGAAATGCTTTCATGACTTCTCTTCTGTGATGGTAAAAAAAAAACAGAAGATGCATGGTGTATATTATATCTCTATCTTTTTATTTATCCCTTAAATAAGAACACTTTCTTATGCTCTCTTGGATCAAATACTTGGGTATAGACTTCAAGCTTAAGAGTTAAGAGTTTTATACAAAAGAACTAGTTGATTCATTATTGGTGTCTCTAAAGTTCATCATTCTTCATCAACTTCCAAGCCTCCCAAGATAACCCAAAGAGTTACAAAGGTTGTGATTTCTTCATCCTTTCTTTGATTGGTGTTTAATCTTCCTATAACTTGTAAGATGATCCTTGGTAGGTATAAACTTGTTTTATGTTATTCAAAATTTTCTAAGTCTTTATTTGCTAAATCTTATAACTTTTAAACTAATTTTTGACTAAAACCCAACAAGTAGCGATATAAAATATATTGTATAAAATATACATTTTGATAATGCAATGACAATAAGGATATCGTAATAATTAGAAATAATTATTCTTAAAATGTTGGGTAGGATATCTACTGGGAATAATATTATCCTAAAGTTATGAGCATAATTATCTAACTAATATTATATGATTAGAAATAAGTGAAGTGGGACACCGTTGATTTAGGGTAGAATTTAGAAGTCCAGAACGTCTGAAGAATTGAAATGTCAAAGCATGGTATTTATAGAATTTTTGAATCACAATCCACGCACCTAGAGTACATTGCACTCCACGTAAGTTCACGTGAGCCATAGGAAATTGCCATGTGTTGCCTTCTAGAAGCACCCGGCGTGTATTGCACGTAGCACAAAATCTGAAATGTTGTAAATTACTTAAATCCCTCATACGAGCTCCGTTTTCGACGTTCTTTATATCCACATGTAGCTCTTGACAAGTATTACAACTTTCCTTTAGGTTGTATTGGATACTTTTGTTTTTATTTTAAGCTCTTATTTTTTATACGATTCTCTGATTTTGCGAAAATCATCTCTCTTGTACGAACTCTATTTTGACATTCTTTCTCTAAAAAATTTTATCTTAAGGATTACTACGATTCTCCTTTTGGTGACTTTAGCTAGAAGTAAATTGTTCTCTTTGTAGATTTCGACGTTGTAACTTTGTGTGTGCGGTTGATTTTTATATTTTATAAAATTCATAACCAATCCATACGAAGTCGGATTTTTATAAATTTTTTATTTTCAGTATCAATGTGTACTTTCTAATTATATATATATATATATATATATATATATATATATATATATATATATATATATATATATATATATATGTGTGTGTGTTTGTGTGTGTTTTGGCGCACTAAATTTTAGCTCATCGTGCATTTCGGTTGATTTTTCTTATATATTTTAATACAAAATTTTCTATTTTTATCATAGTTTGATATATATATATATATATATATATATATATATATATATATATATATATATATATATATATATATAAGATGTTTTTTTTTTCACTTTTAATGATTAACAATTGGTGAGAAATTGTCACAATTGTTACACTATTTAAAGGATGTGATGGCCAGGGTTTTCTCCACCCTCAGCCACCATCACCTCCAAAAGTGTATTTTAACAACCCTGGCCTCTTTTCAATTATTGAGCTCATTTAGGTGTTTTTGGTGCACTTTGAAGGGAGAAGAAGATTTTGGTTCAACAATCAAACATCCAATTCCTCTCCATCCCTAGGATCATTCTCTGGACCGTTTGTAAGACTTCAAGACGTAATCCTTTTAGTTCCTGCTTTGTATATCTAGGGTTATTTTCATATTTGGGTTCATAGTTGTCATTTGAATGGTTCAATGAGATAAAGTATGCAACTTTCTAACTCACCAAGGTCCCTTGAGGTTAATACCTTCTGGATCTAGGGGTTTGTTAAGTTTTTAGAGTCATGCTTGTGGTTTTGGTCATTTTCTCATATTTTGACCTAGCTGGGGTGAAGGACATGCATGGTTCATCCATGTCATTAAATTTTGTATTTTTAAGGGCCTTTAATGTCCTAAGAAACATCTTTTAAAGTTTATTGATACATGAAGTGACCCTATTAATTTTGCCTACCACGACCTTCAAGCATCCACAGTCAAGCTTCCTTCAGCAGCCACATCCGAAGTCATCTAAACGACCGTAATCTTCTTTCTGTACTTAGTTTAGTTTTAACTTCTTGTAATACTATGTATTGTCCAGTATGCCTTGCATGGCTACTCTTAGAGAGTGAACCTCTTGTATTTCTCGAGTCTCTATAAATAGAGCTCACACCTTATCAATCAATATAGATCTCTCTTTACTCATCTCTAAATCTGAATTATCTTCGAGTTTTCCTGACGCATCTCATATCTTTCTTACTCTCTAAAATCCTCTCGAACTTAACTGATTAATACTTCTCTTCAAAGCAAGTCATTCGTGACTTTATCACTAAGATTGATCTCACTCAGAAACTTGGTTTGAATGCATTCCATGTTATAAATCAACTTATGTGTTTACTTGATATATCACCTGCTGTCATTTATGTTTCCTTACATTTCCACAACGAACTATCTAACTATCTAACATATTAACTTATTATTTTTGAGCTTTTAGATCCTTTGAGATTAACTAATTCCACAACTATACTTGTTCTAACGTTTGTTCAAGTGTGTCTCAAGTCTTTCTCTCAAGAATCGGTATCAGAGCTATAGTGGTTGGTTTTTGAAAAACGGAACTCTGATTTTTCAAAGGGCCTTCTATACCACTGAAGCTCATTTCTTAAAACAAAAATGGCACAAGCACTTTCTCTAAATGTTTCCAATAGTGTTTGTGGTTCAAATCGAGCTCCAATATTGGTTGCAAATGAACACCATCACTTGTCTCAAAGAATGGAAAAATACTTAAGGAGACTTGGTAGAGATGTATGGCGATCTGTTGAAGAAGGACCACATGTCCATGTTCTAACACCTATTCAAACTGATGGCGTCACAACTAGACTAGGAGGAGGACAACCAGTCTTGAACCGTCCCACCAAGGATGATCTCGATAAAATGGAAAATGATGATGTTGCTTTTTATGAAATCTCTTGTGGAGTTGCTCCTGACAACTTTGACATTATTATAAACTGTAAATCAGCAAAAGAGATCTGGGACGTTCTCAAGAACTTGTATGAGGGCTCATAACAAGCTCAATATAAGAAGCTCACAACTGCACTCAATGAATTCAACAACTTCAAAGCTCATGCTGGTGAAATTTTAGAGGACTCCTTCAAAAGGTTCAATCTAATAGTTACTAAGTTATCAAATGCTGGCACCATCCACAGTAACCATGAAACAAACCTTCAATTCCTCAACGAGTTAGGAAGACATTGGACTACTGCTAAGAAGATAGTTTTGTTGGGTTTTGAGCATTCTAACACTTCCTAAGTGTACATGCAACCCTAAATACCTTGGATCTATGTTTTCTCTATTATACATGCAAATAAGAACTTCCAAGGTATTATCCTAATCTAGCATACAAAACAATAATGTAACAAGATAGAATACATACCTCTTGATGTAGAAAGTCTTCATGAAGCTTGAGTGCTTAGTGCCCCAAGTGTGACACCTCAAATGGAATCACAATCATCAAAACACTTAGAATGACTTGAGAGAATTCTACACTCACCAAAATCGGCTAGCCCTTTCTTGAATACTACTAGTGGCCGATTTTTCCTCAATAATAAGATGCTTATATAGTTACACAATTAGGGTAAACTCTTAATTGTCATGGCTTTCCATTTCCTTGGATCCATGGGTACAAATACACCATGGAGCATCCATGGACCATCCTATGGGTTTTAGCCCAACTTGATTATCCATGGAGCATTAGCCCACTATACAAGTATGGATGATTTACACAATCAACCCATATATTTAATTAGTCTTCTTTTGATCACTCAATTAATCCTAGATTAATTCTTGATCAATACTAATTAAATAATCTTATTATTCTTATCATTAATATACTAGAACTTATAATATATTAATAACCATAAGTGTCTTATTTCTCTCATTCAAGTGCATGATGGTATGCAACCCAAATGGACCATGCCGGGTCGGGTCAAGTCTTACCAAACATAGTTATGGACTTAGACATTAATCCAACAGTCTCCCACTTGGATAAGTCTAAAACTATTATTGCGTATGACTTCAGGAACCAACCGGCAATCGTAGCTCTCAAAAGCTTCTGTCGAACTCTGACCTTGTCGATGAACTCTGACCTTTGTCAATGACTTGTCCATTAGATAAGGGATCATATATTCCTCCATTCTAGATATCATATGGACTGAGACATGGATTATAATCATTCTCTCTGTCCATTTGTTGTTTCCCGATTTCCGAATGCGTTTTCGTGCTATCAATGTACTATCAACTCATAGTAACAACTCATATCTCTAGGTTTGAAGAATATAAGATATTATCGTCTCATGATCACTCGTGATAAAATCCATGAAGTGATTCCAATGAGCGCGGGTTGAATCCAATACTCAGAACTTATGAGAACTCATGATTGTTGTAGCCTTGTCCAACACCTTAGACCTCTACAAGCCAACCCATGACAGTCTTAATTCATATCTACTTCCAACATATGACCGACTGTGGATGGTTTGAATAACTTAGTCATTCCAGAAGAATAACCTAGTTTATTCGGGAAGTCAAAACATGCAAAGTGAAACACAATAATAATTGAATCCAATATGGTATCAACTCTTTGAACATAAATAAAACACCTTTTATTTATCACCATATGATTACACATTATTCATTGTATACTGTTTCAGCTATCAACTTTATTCTTGAATTTAAAACAATAGTTGTCCCATGCTCCAAGCATGTACACTATGTTTTCTTAAACACTAGTCATGCCACACACCAAGTATGCATACTATGTTTGTCTATGATCCTTACTTTGTGAACTAGATCAATTGAACATAACTTCAATGATTCTCTTTTCACACTCCCAAATCCTTACTGCAAATGCAAGAATTCCAAATTCATGCCATTTACTGAAATCTGTTAGATTCTAAACTTATATGCATTGATCCTCTCGTAATGATTATGCACAAAGTCAGAAAGACTTGACAACAATCATTACAGAGTATTCCAAAGGAGATCAGCTCCTTGGAAACATCCTTCTTGCATTAAGTTTCCTTAATCTTACACAGATTGAAAAATTCTAACTTTGAAACATTTCCAGATTCCATTTTGACTATCACTTCTGACCAAGAGTTGCCTCCTTACAGATTATGTCAATATGGTCCTTCCAGAATTATCACTATACTTCCAACTGTCCTTGAGCAACCAATCTTTGGTAAACCTTAGATTGTCCTCGACAATTGTTTAATCCTTTTAGTCATATCCAGTTCTAAACCTTTTCCCTTCTTAATGCCCCAGGCATTTGGAAAATTTTAGAACGGATGAATATAGCACATGTAATCGATCCTATATCCGAAGCATATGGGACACGATTCATGATGTCTTACATAAAGACTAAACCAGTCTTTTGCTATAATATTTCCATTTCAATTTGCCAAGTTCGCATAATTCAGATTATGAAAAGGGATGCCGTAATCATAATCGAATTTTAGAACGCAAATAATGGACCCATATACAGAATTTCCTTATGTTGAGCCATTCCAACATGAAATTCATATATATCCTTGACTAAATGATTAAAACCTCACGATCTAAGCTTATAGATTTGAGATGAAGCATAATTTCCTCTCCCTTAATTATAGCAAAACAACTTTTTCCCAATTGAAACTTTTGTTTTCTATAATTTACATTGCTAACTTGCAATACTTATCATAATTATCATGCTCCAACTAACATGATGATTATTATCATAACACTTATGCTCCCACTAGCTTTGACATGTACTCAGAAATCAGCTAGACAGTCTGAAATTTAGATTCATACACCCTTTCCGTAGATAGCTCACCTGTGTGTCTAAGCAATTTCAAGAACCATGAAAAGGGATACCGTAATCATGGTCTCAATTGCTTAGGCATTTTCCATTTCTCACAAGTCCATGTTAGTGTGCCGGTTAACCACACGCGCTCCACTAACGACTTTTGAAAATGCAAATAACACAATTGATATCTTTGTAAAATCTACTTAGTGAAAGCGTTTCCTCACCATCATTTTCATGAATCGGAGAGAAACCTTATGACACTTAGATTTATATGGTGTATGAGTTCCTACCCATATGAATTTGTCAAACCATAATCACAAGACAAAGATAATGACAAATCCAAAACCATATGGATTGAACTCAATCTTAACTTCTTGTCACCTGGCAGCTCAAGGGCCTGCCATTGCTTCCAAGTTGTTATGCAACAAACTGAGAACTCTAAGAACTCATATGCAAATCCAACTTTAACTGGAATGGGCACAGATATGTCAACACGATAGGTTATAAACCTCAAGTCGTGTGCTAGTGAAGAACTTGAGGTTTTATTCTTGATTATTTCTTGAGACTTTCAAGACCTTTAAGACTCCCACTGTCCTCTTGACATATAAGACTCCCTTGTCAAACATCCAAGAGATAGTGCGGATTCTAATCAAGAAAAACACTTTACCCAATTGGCCTAAGTTGGTCTTTGTTTTATCCAAAACATCACAACTTACCAATTTCAAATGTACAAGAGTAGAAAACTTTTACTCTTACATTTGACAAGTGTTTTAAACCTTCTTTAAGACATGTCACTCAAATGACAATCTTGGAGTATGACTCTAAGACTTGTATTGGAACGAAGTATGACTCATCTTCTTGATTTAACCATTTCAACAATTCAAGTTCCTCTTCTTAGTCATAAGAAGGCACTAAGATTTCCTTAGAGAACTAATTTTGATATGGTTTCTTAATCATTAAGATAATCACAAAACTGATACTAAAGTACTCTCCCATCTTTTCAGATTTGAGAAACTTTTATCCTTCTGCCTAATTTGATTCTTCTTATCGATCTTTTGTGGTGGACTTAATCAGTGCACAAGAATGTGTACTCGATCCCTTAGTCCTTTACTTGACTCACACATCCATGTGAACAAGTAATTAGTCTTAATTTTTCCAATACTTGAAAGTTCTCATTCATCATGCTATACAACTTGCATGATTCCAAGTTCCGATCCACTTGAAACTTGGGTGATGAGAATCTTTCCTTATTTGGTAAATTTAGACATTACCACAAATGAAAGAATCAATTTCATATTTCCACTCTTGCTCTTAACGGAATTATATAAGCAACAATTTTTCCTCAAATGCCATTGTAAGGATATTTTAAAATAAATAAAATAAAAAATTTTTCTTTTATTTTAAAACTTTGTGGAAAAACTATCCTTACAATCCATATGAAAACTTGTTGTTATCTATTCCTAAGCAATATCTCATAACTCCTAAGAAGTAGCTCAAGAATCCGATTTTTCAAACTATGCGATAGAAATCCATCTATGCGATCAGATTCAGCATATTCTTCCTTTAAGTTTCTTCACTTTCCTTTGATTCTTAAACCATCACCATGCGACCCGGTCACATCATGTATCAAGAATCTCAGAATAGAAACTTAACAGAGTTAGATAGTGGATTTTACCTGAAGTAGAGTCAAACTTATTGACTTTAACATCCTTAGGTAAATTTGGCAGCTTCGCAACCAATGCCCTTTCTTTGGCAATACAAACATATGGACCCTTTGATAATGGTACACAGGACTATCACAGACTTAGCTTTTCTCTTTACCATTTGGTCAACCGAGTTGACTATAGCCGATCCCTTTCCATTGGGAAGAGAATGCTTTACTGGATATCCAATGTCATCATTGTCAATGTCCATAAAGTTTTAGGAAGTTGATCTTAACAAATAGACAAGATCATTAAGGGTCTTGTCATAGTCTTTTTCATAGGTGTTCCAAAAGAACTCACTATGTGACTTAGAAAGTAGTTGAACCACCAACTTTCTCAAGACTTTGACACCCAACTCTCCCGGCTTGTCAATATGTGACTACATCTCCAAGATGTGACCACACCTAGACCTTGCCTTGCCAATAGGGCCTGAGTGACCTTAAACTTTTCAAGAACTTGTGGGTTAGGGAGAATAATTTGAAGAGGTGAAGAAGTATGATATCCATGGGACATCATCTTCATTAGGAAACCTTGTTTCAAGAGATTTGGGAAGATCATAGGTGTCTAAACCAGACATCTTTTGGGAGATATTCAAGATAGTTGATTTAAAGTCCTTAATATGACACCCAATATGAAATATTAAGGCTAGGACCCAACAAACTATTTTATAACTTAGAAGAGGTATGCCGTAATCCAAGCTATAAAATATTTGAAGGTAGGTGAATGACGATTCACCAATTTCCACCAAGATAAACGAAATGTATTATTAGGTTTTAATTGGTTTTGAAACTCCTAGATCTTTGAGATTCATTGAACTTTTCAAAGGCATGTTTCAATCTCAAGTGTGCCCTTCAGGTTTTGTGACTGGGATGCCGAGGATCACAAAACAAGGTGTGAAGTAACCATGCAAATCACTTGGTACCCTTAATAAATTACCCCTCAATCGATGTGCCGGTTAACCACACACGCTCCATCGATACTATGATAAATATTAAGTCACCCTTTACCTACCTTGTTAAGTCCAAGTTAGTGTGCCGGTTAACCACACACGCTCCACTAACGACTTAGACAAAGTGTAAAGTGTAATTTCATGGATTAGCACCTTATTCACATTTTTCCTAAGTAACTAAGATTGGGTATTATTAAGAGTTTAGTTACTTAGTATTTTTTCATTAATACTTTTAATGAAGGGAGAATTCAAGTCCTATCAAACCCGTTCGGCTAACGACCCTCCACCAGTCAAGCAAGCGGTGGGTGAGAGTGGACACCCATTAAGTTGCCATTTTATAGGCAACAACCTTATACCCACCGTATAGACCGGCTTCGTGAATGAGGCGTACTAGCGGTAAGACTGACTTTACTCTTATACATATATATATTATTAACTTATAATATTATAAAGTATAAGGGTTGAATTTTAACTTTTAAAATTCTAAGGGTTAACTTGGAATTAAAGTATTCATAAGTGAAAACTTTACAAATTCCAAAACTTGAGGGCAAGTTTTGAAACTATTCAAAACTAATTAATTCCATAACTTATGTGTTTAAAGTAGTTTTAATCCAAAAACTCTTCAAGTTCCATAACTTGAGGACAAGTTATGGAAGACTTTAAACTAATAAAAGAATTAACTTTTCTTTATTTTATAACTTATGGAATTAATTAAGGTTACACTTTATTTTATTTTATTTTATTTTATTAAATGAAGAGGCTCTTGGTCCTCCATAACTTGAGGACAAGTTATGGAGTCATAAAACCATTTAATTAGAACTAGACTCTTCATTTTGTAACCTTTGCCAATTTTTATGAGTTTTATGATTCTTAAATGTGACTTTTCATATAACTTGAGGACAAGTTACAAAAACACATTTTTGAATCAATTCTTAGATTAATTTGGATTAAAACCAACTATCACATAATTTTCATCATTAATCCAAATTCACTCATAAAACAAGATAACACAAAAAACTTTTGGTGATCCATAACTTATTCTTAAGTTATGTAATCCTTTAAAACATTAACACCAAATTTTGTAACTCCAAAAAAACTTTGAATCAATTTTTTTTTTTAAAAACCTTTTCAAATCCATAACTTATGGAGGTTTCAAAAAATAAACCTTTTTAGATCAAACTTTTAAAACTAATAAAATAATCATATTATTTTATCTTTTATTAAATTTGACCTAATTCAACTCATAAAGCAAATTATTCAAATTTTACAAATAATTAGTTTTTCACAAGAACAAGTAATTATCTTAAAATTTGACAAACTTCATGTTTTTTTCTTTTTTTTTTCAACTTTGAAAATAAAATATTTGCATCAATATAACAGAAAACAACCCGTGGCTCTGATACCACTATTGGGTTTTGAGCATTCTAACACTTCCTAAGTGTACATGCAACCCTAAATACCTTGGATCTATGTTTTCTCTATTATACATGCAAATAAGAACTTCCAAGGTATTATCCTAATCTAGCATACAAAACAATAATGTAACAAGATAGAATACATACCTCTTGATGTAGAAAGTCTTCATGAAGCTTGAGTGCTTAGTGCCCCAAGTGTGACACCTCAAATGGAATCACAATCATCAAAACACTTAGAATGACTTGAGAGAATTCTACACTCACCAAAATCGGCTAGCCCTTTCTTGAATACTACTAGTGGCCGATTTTTCCTCAATAATAAGATGCTTATATAGTTACACAATTAGGGTAAACTCTTAATTGTCATGGCTTTCCATTTCCTTGGATCCATGGGTACAAATACACCATGGAGCATCCATGGACCATCCTATGGGTTTTAGCCCAACTTGATTATCCATGGAGCATTAGCCCACTATACAAGTATGGATGATTTACACAATCAACCCATATATTTAATTAGTCTTCTTTTGATCACTTAATTAATCCTAGATTAATTCTTGATCAATACTAATTAAATAATCTTATTATTCTTATCATTAATATACTAGAACTTATAATATATTAATAACCATAAGTGTCTTATTTCTCTCATTCAAGTGCATGATGGTATGCAACCCAAATGGACCATGCCGGGTCAGGTCAAGTCTTACCAAACATAGTTATGGACTTAGACATTAATCCAACAAGTTCAAGGAGACAGAAAGATTCATTCCCTGTCTCTCTACAAGTTATATGGAGAGTTACAAGCACAAGAATCCACCGTACTCAAAGATTGTGCTGACTTCGGAGGACCACTTGCTCTGGTAGCACAAGCTCCTCACAACCACTCTTACTCTCCCTCGTATGACACTACACTGCAGTTATAAAAAGCTGACTCAGAGTATGATGATGAAGAAGAATTTCAGAAGGCTATTGCTCTAGTTAGTAAACAGTTCAACCGACTACCACCTCACTCTTTTCGCAAAAATCAACAATTCAAAAAACCTCATTTCAATCGTAGATTCAATCCACAAAATAGTCACTCTCATTATATTAAAAATTCACACCCACAACCGCAACCTTAAAACACTCAACCAAAGGAGACACCACAGTCCATTCAAACCCCTGACTCTGGTACCCCTTCAGAAGACAAAAGTGATGTTGTAATATGCCACAAGTGCAACAAAGAGAATCATTTTGCAAAGGATTGCAAAGTTAACATAGTGAAAGACAGAGCATTATACCTTAGAATGGCTCAAGAACTGGAGGAAAAGGAAAAGGCTAGGGCATATGTGGCTCATGTCAAAAGAGACCATCAAGTTTGGTCATCCGGAGATGAAGAAGAAAACATCAGCAACATCAAAGAGAAAGGCAAGATATGCATGCTAGCAACTGTTGATGATGATGGGTCTACAAAGCTGGAAAGGAACTACTGCTACATGGCAAAGGATGGAACTCTAAGCATCGTCGAACAGGTAAAACTCATGATCCGAACTCTAAACTATAGCATGCATGACTGTCAACCTTTCATAGACAATCTTAATGACACATGTGATGCCTTCCTTTCATACTACAACAAAGCCTAAGATGAGAAGAACATAGCGTCCCAAGAGATGTTTCATGTGAGAGGACGACTGGACAACAAAAGACTCAAAATGGCTATGTTAGAAAGAGATTTAGAGTTAGAAAAAGATGCAAGAATGTTGAGTGAGACACAACTAGAAATAGCTTTGAACCAAAGAGATTTAGCTCAGAGTGAGATTGTACATTTAAATCTTTTAAATGAAGAATTGTTCAATGAAAGTGAAGCTATTGAAAATTTAGTTAATAATTGAATTGTGGACAACACATACAATTGGGGTTGGTCCAATGGATATCCTACCGCAGAGGATTCCTCACCCCGGTTTAACAAAGATCGACTTTATGTCCCTCCGGACCGAGAATTTCATTTTCCAGTCAAGGATAAGACTTTTCCTGAAGATATCAGAACACACTTCGGTAGACTTCATAATCTAAGTAATAATTGGGTCATTGATGAAATTGTGCCTGAGGTTTCGGATAACATATGTGATCAACCTCTTATCTGTGACATAATCAATCCAAATTCTCAGACCTCATCTGTTGGTGATGAAGAAATTGTCATAGAAAGTCCCGAAGTCTCACACGACTTTCTAACCTTGTCCTCAGACCGTAGTGCCTCTCACTGGAGTCATATTTTTCAGAAAAAACCCATTTCTGTCACAACTCAGACTTACGCTACGGCAGCTAAGTCTTCCTTACATATGTCCACAATCTAAGGTTCCGTGACTCTTCAACCAATTCACCATGAACTACCCATAGAAAACTTTGAAGTAGGTAAATGTTATCAAAACCCTGAATTTTCAAGTTCTGATAAGTCAAGCCCTCGGTGTCAAAATTTTTCAAAGGCTTCCAGCAAACTACAGTTGAACACTATTGACCGCAGATCTCCAAAAAATTTAGCAAAAAAGGCTTTCAAAGAGGATCTTCGGTCTCGAGGCACAAATCGACAATTTTTTTTCTAAAAACAAAAGACATACCAGATTTCCAAAATCTAAGAGTCTAGAAAAGTTTCGTTTTGCTCACTATTTTTCGAAAAACTCTCCCATCAAGAAACCATGCAAAAAGGAATGTGCAGTTTCAACATCCATTCCTCACTCGTCTGAAAAAACCCAAAAGAAAGAAAGGTCTTTTCAAAACAATGGTTTTCAAATCTATTCCTCAGATGATCCCAAATGGAAGGGTATCTTACCCACTCCAACACTTTTAAACTCACATCAAGATTTCAACAAATGGAAAGGCATTTTACCAAATCCCAAGAAAAGGTCCAAGGTATCTACACATGCAACATCTTCTTCGAGACAAACTTTTTCTAAATCCAACAGCTCACGTGTCAAATCTTACCAACCTCGGACCAGTCACAAATCAACCACACCCTTCCGACCGTTGACCAAACAAAGTGTCAAAACAAAAGACAAAATTTCAGCATGTCATTGCCAATGTAATTGTCAGAAAAAGTTTTCTCATGTCAAAACTGATCCTTTTCAGAAACCTCATATGTAACACTCGTGTTTCTAGGAAAGGAATTAATATTGACATAATGGTCTAGGTTAACCTTTGTAAATCATTTAGAAGAAATGAAAAGGAATTATATGAATTTTATGTGAATTATGTGTTTTATGCTTAATTATTAGGATTTAATTAATTTAGAATAAAAATAAGCGTCAAAATTAAAGTTTGAGATAAGCCTAATATCTTTACATAAAGTTTTAGTGGTCGAAACAAGGATTTCAGGGATATAAAGAATGCCGAAATCCGAGTTATAACAAAGAAGTTATGACCTGTCGAAATTTCACGACAAAACCGGCACGGAACCGAATGTCGTAAAAAGTGAGTTTTTGATAAACTACTTTTTATCCTTAGTAAACTAAATTAAAGTCGTAGTATTCGTTAAACTGATAAGTTCGATAAAAAGAACGCCCAAATCTGATTTCGTATGAGGAAGTTATGATTTTTTGAAGTTTCAGCTTAGCAGTAGACAGCTAAAAACTCGAATTTGAGATCGAGTGATTTTTAGCTGACAAAACCTAAACGAGAATTGAAGGTCTCGTCATTAGTAGCACAACGGTAAAAAGTCTGACGAAAGTGGACGTCGGATTAAGAAGTTATGAATTTTTAACGAATTTCCTGTCCCGACCTGTTAAAAATAATATTAAAAAAATTAAGGTCAAAATTAGACGACGAAGTCTAAACTGAAGTTGTAGAGCGTAATTTTAGCTACACGTTCATATAAAGAACGTCAAAAACGGAGCTCGTATGCAAAGGTTATGGATTTTAGAAGTTTTTGCACAAAAATCGAGAAAATTCGCATAGTCACGCTTTTACCACGTGTTCTCACCTCGCATGTGCCACGTGGCGAAATCTGCTGAGTCACCCTCGCATGAATAGTAGCCATGTGATCCTCGCATGCAACCCACATGATCTGACCTGCGTGTAGGCTTCTGATTCGACCAAGGAGGAGGCCCAATCCGAACCGAGCATCTGTCCGAACCGAGGTTGCTGACCAATTTGAACCTTGCATGTGGACCAGTAGACCGCGGTCCAATCAGCAACCGCCACTGAGACCCTCGCATGCGCAATGCATGTGCGACCACCTGCGGACCCCACCTCCCTAGTCGACCTTTATACCCTATAAATAAAAGGGGTATGCGAGCCTTCTCGGGTAGTTTTGGAGTTTTGCCACTTTTAAACCCTTTTCCATATTTTCTTCATCTTAACATTCCCCAATGCCCCGGTATCGATTGTAACCCCCGGAATACGCCACGAAGTGCCCGTGAAGCCCAGAAAATTTATCTTTTCGGTTTCGAAGCCCGACCCTCGCAGAGCCCGGTTTCTCAATAAAACTCCCGGTTTTATTAGAAACGATCGTTTTAGGAAACGAATTGCTGCCCGGTTTTCATTAAATCAAGTGAGTGTGTAGTTACTTTCACCTTACACATAGATATGAAGTATTTTACATAAAATACGTGTTGTGTGAATATATATTGTTTGTTTGTTTGAGATGGGTGCTGAAGGAATCATTTATACATGTTTTTAAATAATTTAAACTATATATATATATATATATTTTTATCTACGAAAAATGTCGGGTAAAACATGGGTAGATGAAATAGTGGGTATGATGAAAGGTGAGTTGGATAAAGGAGATGATCAGTAATATTGATCATGAGTTGAGGGTGAGTGGTGAAATCACTTACCCAAAATGTTGGCCCCCGTCATTTAGCAGAGTATGGATGACAACCATGGACTATTCTAGACAGTCTATGGAACACTAGCAGGCCCACAACCTGTAGGTGTAATGAACTATATGTTCATTTGTCGTACTATAAAAACCCATTGACATGTATTGCAGGAGAGAATACTTGTAAATAATATTCTCGATAAATGAGAGTTATGCACTTAGCACATGTTGAATAAACCTTGGCAGCTATTGAATTAGTGTCCGTTGTATAAACCCCGGTGACGAGGTGACTTTGTGTCTATTCCTTAGGATGAATCCTTAGGAAGGAGTGATAGTTGATTCCTTGGGTAAACCCTTAAGAAATAAATAAAATAATGGGGTTTGGGGTAATTCGGTTGATTGATTGATGTTTAAACTTAATAAATTTATGTATTGTGGGTTGAAAACCCTATATGCTCACCAGGCTTCCAAGCCTCACCCACTCAGCTGTTTATATTACAAGTAGAGGACCCCGAGCATAGTCGGATGATGATGATGAGTGAATTTTGGAATATAGGCCAGTAGTTACAAATAACTGTCGTAAGGCTTATAATGTCTTGTTTATGCTTTTGACCTGTATCGGAACATGACATCCCGAGGTTTTCATATAAAAGGAAATGATATATTTCTTAAAGAAAGGTTTTGACAAAATTTTATCATATTTTGTTTTGGGGACCAATTCTGCAACATCTTTTATAAATATTTCTCTGATGATTTTAAAAAGCGTAAATTAAATCCGTCTTTTCTGGCTGAGAAATTAGGGGATGTCACAGTTGGTATCAGAGCATTAGTTTAAGCGAACTAAGAAATTGTAGGATTTCTAGACTTAAACTTAGAATGCTAAGTGATGATAGTGAGATGAGTGTCTACCATAATTTAGACACGAGCACTAGTTTATTTTAGGAGGGATGCCTAAAATGCTTCTATGTGCTAAATGTTTTGTGTTATAGCTATAACGATGCTATTATTTGTTCGGATCTATGGTCTGTTGCCGACCGGATCTGGAAACCTTATGTGTCTAGGATTCTAAATGTATGACTATGATATTGGAACTAACATATAAACGTTTCGAAGACTTAACATCTAATGAAAATGAAGATCTAAATTCACCTACGATTGGTGTATAGATCGAAATGGCGAGTACTCAAAGTGCGTTCGGAAGTGATAATCCACAGCCTGAGCCAATCACGATGACTGGAGTGCAGGCAATGGTACGTACGATGTTAGGTGAATAGATGGAAGAAACAAAACGTTTACTTCAACTAAGTAAGTATGAACTTATTGTGCCAGTACGTCCGGCATCTGTTCTTGAGGCAACTATTAGGGTTGCTAAGTATATTGAAGAAATGATCAATGACACAACTGCCAGCAAATTTGAAGTTGGCAAGAAGAGGAAATTTGAGGGGTCTTCAAGGCTCAACAATAGCAAGATATCCTCAAAGTCTGGCAAAAGAAGAGATAAAGGAAAATGGTGCGGGAAGTGCAAAAATAAACACTCTGGGAATTGTGACGGGAAGGTGAAGTGTTTTAAGTGCGGAGATATAGGGCATTACACCAATAAGTGTACGATTCCCAAGCAGGTGTGCTACAGATGTAAAGAAGAAGGCCATATTTCTAAGAATTGTCCGAAGAACAATGAAGTAACAAGGCCAAGTGCACCATCAACGCCAAAGGAATTCCAGGATATCCTTGACGAAGCGATTCATAACACTAGGAAGTAGAAGTCAAGACTTGATACCCGAAGATCAAGTTGCAAAGTAGTAATGTGAATAGTAACAAGTAGTTTAGCCTATGAGAGGCATAGTATAGGGTAAACTTGAACCTTTGTGTAACCGTTTCAAGGAAATAAAATAAACCCTTGTTTTGTCGTCTGATGAATAGAATGGCTGGTGTAATTTTTGAAGTTGTCCCAATCATCTGGAATTTCCATCACCAACCAAGTTGAAGTAGAGTTGATCATTGAAGATACGCGTGAAAGAAGTCCTAGTAGAGTCTAGGAAAATTTTATGATTAATTGGACACATTTGTATGTGTTAAATTGTTTTGTGATTTTAGGACTTGGGGACTGCGAGACAGTACTTGGGACGAGTATAAGTAGGTGTGAATAGTAGTAGAGATCTATACTACTGGAAGCACAGGACTTGCACTTGGATTAGGGAAAGTCACCAGGTTACCAAGAAGTTATTATTTGATTCCGTCTTGTTCTATTCTGTCGTTACCATCGTCTCAGTAATGACTAAGGAGATGATTGTTATTCCGACCTTAGAGGTCATATCAAATTAAGTCCGACTACGATGAGTTTATTATGTGGTTCAGAGAACCAAGTTCGATGTAACATTTGACTTAAGCCAGAAGATTGAAATGAAAGATGATCAAAGCGATCAATAGAAGTATCGCACTCATTGTTAAAGAAGTTGGTAGTTAGAAATGATACATGTTGAACTGTGATCGTATCACATTAGAACATGAAGGAAGGTATAATTTGTTCTGAAATTTGTCCCTAGGAGATCTGAGTCTAAGTAGTGTAGTATACAATGAGAGATCATTAGAACATGACCCATCGGTCTGTTACAATAAATGAAGGAAAATACTTATTCCAAGAAGAAGAAGGAGTCCTCAATAAGGATTTATTTTGTAACTCGAAGGTTACAATTGAAATTCATATGGAGATCTGAAGCTTTTTAGGATTAGCAGGATATTATTACTGAATTATCCAAGGCTTTTCTTTGATCGTGACTCCATTGACAGCTTTGACCCACAAAGGAGTTGTCTATACATGGAATGAGAAGCATATGAAGCTTTGAAAAGTTAAAGAAGAAGTTGTGTGAAGCACTGATTCTTTCGTTACCTAAAGGAGTTGATGACTTCACAGTTTAAAGTGATGCCTCTGGAGTTGGGTTAGGATGTGTTCTGACCCAAAGGGATAAGGTGATAGCGTATGCATCGAGGCAATTGAAAGAGCATGAAAAGAACTACCCCACTCACAATTTGGAGTTGGCAGCGGTAGTATTCGCCCTAAAGATATGGAGGCATTATCTTTATGGCACAAAGTGTAAACTTTTCACTGATCTTAAGAGTCTCCAATATCTCTTTGATCAGAAGGAATTGAACATAAGGCAACGGCGCTGGCTAGAATTACTCAAGGACTACGACTGTGAGATACTTTACCACCCTGGTAAAGCAAATGTTGTTGCTGATACTCTCAGTCGGAAGGTAAGTCTTGAAAAGAAAAGGGCCAAGAGCGTAAAGAATTAAAGTTGTCTTGACAATTGTGAAAAGTATAAAGAAAGCTCAAGAGGAAGCTTTAGAGAAAAATGACCGAAAGAAGGAACGTTTGGGATAAAACGTTGGTGTTAGATACAAACGATCAAGGACTGGAGGTATTCAAAGATAGGATTTGGGTACCTAGGATGGGAGGAATAAGCGGTCTTCTGATGGAAAAAGCTCACAAGACCATGTACTCGATTCATCCCGGCAATACGAAAATATATAGGGACCTAAAACCCTATTACTAGTGGCCGACGATGAAGCTCAATGTTGCTAAGTATGTGGCTGAGTGTGTAACTTGTACCAGGGTTAAGGCACAACATTAGAAAACGTATGCGAGTTTAGAACCTTTACCTGTACCGATGGGTAAATGGGAAGATATCACTATGGATTCTGTGACTAAACTACCCAGAACAAGGAACGATCACAACATGATTTGGGTGGTCGTTGATCGCTTCACTAAGAGTGCACATTTCATAGCAGCCAACGAGAAATGGTATATGGATAAACTTGCGAATTCTTATGTGAAGGAAAGTGTGAGGCTTCACGGTGTTTCATTAATGATTGTATCCGATCGTGATAGCCGTTTTACCTCAAGGTTTTGGAGGAGTCTATAAGAGGAATTGGGTACCAAGTTGTGTTTGAATACAACTTACCATCTGCAAACCGATGGTCAGAGCGAATGAACGATTCAAATGTTGGAGAATATGCTGAGAGCATGTACCCTAGAATTTCAAGGTAACTGGGATGAACACTTACCTCTAGTAGAATTCACCTATAATAATAGTTTCCACTCAAGTGTTAAGATGGTACCTTATCACGCTTTGCATGGGAAAAAGTGTCGGATACCATCATGTTGGCTGGAAGCTGAGGAAAAGCAGTTTATGGGACTTGAAATAGTCCATTAGATTGCTGAAAAGTTGTAAGTGATTAGGGAAAAAAGATGTTAGCTGCTCAAAAGAGCTATGCTGACAAGAAAAGACAACCGATATCATTCGAAGTTGGAGATTCGGTTTCACTTAAAGTCTCGTCGTGGAAGGGACTTATAAGATTTGGTAGAAGGGGAAAGTTGAGTCCAAGGTTTATTGGACCATTTAAAGTTCTTCATAGAATCCGGAATCAAGCTTACAAGCTAGAATTACCGGAAGAACTAGAGAGTATTCATAACACCTTTCATGTGTGTTATTTGAGAAAGTTCACGGGAGGTGTGCCCGACATTAGACATGCACACAAAAACCGGATTGGGCTATAGGATGCGATCCGATCCGAAAACCGGATTTGGTCAAAACTGGTTTTGACTGAACCGGATCGGATTGAACCGGTCACCGGATTGAAACCGGATCGAGACTTCGGACAGGAAATCGGATTATACCCCGGATCGAGAACTGGATTTTGTTGAAACCGGATCCAAAACCGGTTTGAAACCGGATTTTTTTGTTACCGTTAAAAAACAGGAAAATTTGAAATTTTTTTTTACTAGCCGTTAGAACTTAAAAAAAAAGGCTACTTTGACTTTTTTTTTTTTGACTTTTTGGCACTTCTAAACACCTATATATACCTATCATTTGCTACATTTCAATTTTAGACAAAAAATTTACTA
Organism: Lactuca sativa; assembly: GCF_002870075.4. Classification (NCBI taxonomy): domain Eukaryota; kingdom Viridiplantae; phylum Streptophyta; class Magnoliopsida; order Asterales; family Asteraceae; genus Lactuca; species Lactuca sativa. The sequence continues at coordinate 152,821,016 of NC_056626.2, forward strand.
CTTATTTTCATAATACTCAAAAAAATGAGCTCGAGAAATTCAACTGCGGGTCAAGATTCGGATGCAACGGTGGTTAAAATCATACCAACCACTCGAAGTAAAGAAGTGTGGGAACATTACGATTTGTGTTTGTTGTCGAACGGGAAGGAAAAAGCGAGATGCAAGAAGTGCGGAATGTTTTTGGGAAAAGATGGCAATAGCACGTTAAGGAGTCATACAACAAAAACTTGTCCGGCTGTAAAAGGTGAAAGCTATCCAAGTCAACCAAATATTACTCCCGACGGGTCGATCTTCATTTACAACAATGATGACCTTTGTGAAAGCTATTGCAAGTTCGTGATTCAAGAGGGCTATCCTTTCAACCACTTCGATAACGCGCGATTAACAAGGATTCTGAATTAAGGTTGGACGAGAACAAGAGGTTAATTGGAGAACCAGACGCAATCGTTAACCGTAAGACGAAGAAGTTGTAACGTAAGATAGTCGATTTAATGCCTATACGTTGGAAACATATAAATAGGGCAAATCCCACCTGGGAAACGGAGAGTAACATAGTGAGTCGCTACACGTAGTTGTTTGTCGTTGTGTGATTCCGGGGACGGAATCATCCTAAGGGGAGAGAGTTGTAACGCTCGTCTTTCTAGGCTAGGCATTAATATTGACATAATGTTCTAGGTTAACCTTTGTAACTCATTTAGAAGAAATGAAAAGGAATTATGTGAATTTTATGTGAATTATGTGTTTTATGCTTAATTATTAGGATTTTATTAATTAAGAATAAAAATAAGCGTCAAAATTAAAGTGTGACTTAAGCCCGATATATTTACATAAAGCTTTAGTGGTCGAAACAAGGATTTCAGGGATATAAAGAATGCCAAAATCCGAGTTATAACGAAGAAGTTATGACCTGTCGAAGTTTCGCGACAAAACCGACATGGTACCGAATGTCGTAAAAAGTGATTTTTCGATAAACTACTTTTTAGCCTTGGTAATCTAAACGAAAGTTGTACTATTCGTTAAACCGAGAAGTTCGATAAAAAGAACGCCCAAATCTGACTTCGTATGAGGAAGTTATGATTTTTCGAAGTTTCAGCTTAGCAGTAGACAGCTAAAAACTCGAATTTTAGATCGAGTGATTTTTAGCCGACACAACCTAAACGAGAATTGAAGGTCTGGTCATTAGTAGCACAACGGTTTAAAAGCTGATGAAAACGGACGTCGGATGAAGAAGTTATGAACTTTTAACGGATTTCCTGTCCCAGTCTGCTAAAAATAATAATAAAAAAATTAAAATCAAAAGTAGCCGACGAAGTCTAAACGGAAGTTGTAGAGCGTAATTTTAGCTACGCGTGCATATAAATAACGTCAAAAACGGAGCTCGTATGCAAAAGTTATGGATTTGAGAACTTTTTGCACAAACATCGAGAAAATTCGCATAGTCACGCTTTTGCCACATGTCCTCGCCTCGCATGTGCCACGTGGCGAAATCTGCTGAGTCACCCTCGCATGAAAACTAGCCACATGATCCTCGCATGCAACCCACGTGATCTGACCCGCGTGTAGGCTTCTGATTCGACCAAGGAGGAGGCCCAATCCGAACCGAGCATCTGTCCAAACCGAGGCTGCTGACCAATCCGAACCTCGCATGTGGACCAGTAGACCGCGGTCCAATCAGCAACCGCCACCGAGACCCTCGCGTGCGCAGCGCATGTGCGAGCACCTGCGCACCCTCGCCTGCGCACCCCACCTCCCTAGCCAACCTTCGGACCCTATAAATAGAAGGGGTATGCGAGCCTTCTCGGGTAGTTTTGGAGTTTTGCCACTTTTAACCCCTTTTTCCATATTTTCTTCATCTTAACATTCCCCAATGCCCCGAGATCGATTGTAACCCCCGGAATATGCCACGAAGTGCCCGTGAAGCCCATAAAATTTATCTTTTCGGTTTCGAAGCCCGACCCTCGCAGTGCCCGGTTTCTCAATAAAACTCCCGGTTTTATTAGAAACGATCGTTTTAGGAAACGAATTGCTACCCGGTTTTCATTAAATCAAGTGAGTGTGTAGTTACTTTCACCTTACACATAGATATGAAGTATTTTACATAAAATACGTGTTGTGTGAATATATATTATTTGTTTATTTGAGATGGTTGATGAAGGAATGATTTATACATATTTTTAAATAATTTAAACTATATATGTATTTTTATCTACGAAAAATGTTAGGTAAAACATGGGTAGATGAAATAGTGGGTATAATGAAAGGTGATTTGGATAAAGGAGATGATCAATACTATTGATCATGAGTTGAGGGTGAGTGGTGAAATTTGAGAGAATCACTTACCCAAAATGTTGGCCCACGTCATTCAGCAGAGTATGGATGACAACCATGGACTATTCTAGACAGTCTATGGAACACTAGCAGGCCCACAACTTGTAGGTGTAATGAACTATATGTTCATTTGCCGTACTCTAAAAACCCATTGACATGTATTGCAGGAGAGAATACCTGTAAATAATACTGTCGATAAATGAGAGCTATGGACTTAGCACATGTTGAATAAACCTTGGCAGCTATTGAATTAGTGCCCGTTGTATAAACCTCGTTGACGAGGTGACTTTGTGTCTATTCCTTAGGATGAATCCTTATGAAGGAGTGATATTTGATTCTTAGGGTAAACCCTTAAGAAATAAATAAAATAATGGGGTTTGGGGTAATTCGGTTGATTGATTGATGTTTAAACATAATAAATTTATGTATTGTGGGTTGAAAACCCTATATGGTCACCAGGCTTCCAAGCCTGACCCACTCAGCTGTTTATATTACAGGTAGAGGACCCCGAGCATAGTCGGATGATGATGATGAGTGAATTTTGGATTATAGGCCAGTAGTTAAAAATAACTGTCGTAAGGCTTATAATGTCTTGTTTATGCTTTTGATCTGTATCGGAACATGAGATCCCGAGGTTTTGATATAAAAGAAATGATATATTTCTTAAAGAAAGGTTTTGACAAAATTTTATCATATTTTGTTTTGGGGACCAATTCCGCAACATCTTTTATAAAGATTTCTCTGATTTGATTTTAAAAAGCATAAATTAAATCGGTCTTTTTTGGCTGAGAAATTAAGGGATGTCACATCATAACTTTTCAAAAAGGCACTACGCTCCAAAAACTCACAAACACCCAGGACTAGGATTAAAAGTTGACACGAAACCAGTCCCTACAACCTCTTTTCATGCATCAATCAGAAACACATATATTGTCCTAGGCTCCAAACTAGTTTTGATGCCTAAACTAACCGTGTAATTTTCAGGCCTTGTGCAAGGACGAACAAGAGGAAGAATGGTTAATCGATAGTGCCTGCTCCTTGCACATGACATAAAGGTAAGAATACCTTCGAGATTTCTGACCAATTTGCAACGGTTGTAATGTCACATTTGGGAACAATGCTAATGGGATAATCTGAGGTTACGGTGTTCTCACTATAAGAAACTTCTCTATTCAAAAGGTTGCTTATGTAGAAGGCGTCAAACACAATCTCATTAGTGTTGGTCAACTATGTAAAGTAGGTTATCGTGTTGAATTTGATGACCAATTTTGCTATGTAGTGACAAGCGATAGGAGCAATTGTCTAATCAAGTACAGATCCGAAGGTACTATGTACCCTCTAGATCTATCTCTGATCATAGGCAAACCGCAGTTATGCTTTCTATCCAAAGTCGTATCCGAAGTCAGCTGGCTATGGCACCGCAAGCTCGCTCATCTTAACTTTAGATACATCAACAACTTGGTCACCGGAGAACTAGTCAGAGGTCTTCCAATCCTAAATAAAGTTCAGCAATGATACTCTATGTCCTGCATGTGAGTGTGGAAAGCAATTAAAGGCAAGTCACCCCACGGTGATTGATTCCTCAATCTCTGAACCATTGGAACTTTTACACATTAATCTATGTGGTCCATCTACTGTAGCCAGTCTTTCATCACATAAAATACATACTGGTTATTGTGGATGACATCACACGTTTCACATGGGTCTTCTTTCTTTGACTCAAGTCAGAAACACCGTAGGTGTCAATCAACTTCATCAACGAAATCAAACTTCAGATCAAGTTACCAGTCAGACGTATCCGAAGTGATAATGGAACCGAGTTTACTAACCATCTTGTAAATAGTTTCTTGGTCTCCAAAAGGATTACACACAACTTCTCAGCTCCTTACACACCACAACCAAATGGGGTAGTAGAACGAAGGAACCGCACTCTAGTAGAAGCTACCAGATCTATGCTCAATTTTGCAAACCTTCCTCTCTACGTCTGGGCTGAAGCAGTGGCCACAGCCCGTTTTGTACAAAATAGAAGCATTGTGTGCAAACGTCTCAACAAAACACCATATGAAGGCCTTAACAATCGCAAGCCAAATCTTCGATTCTTTCATATCTTTTGGTGTAGATGCTTCGTAATCAACAACAGAGATCACCTCAATAAATTCGCACCAAAGTCTGATGAAGGTATCTTCCTTGGCTACTCCACTAACAAGGTTGCTTATCGAGTTCTCATTAGACGCACAAGGTTAATAATTGAAAGCTTCGATGTGAAGTTTGATGATTATCACATCCACAACTCCGCTCCATCAACTAAAAACCACATCAATTCTAGAAAGTGATATTCCTGCCTCTTCGGGTCCATTAAATCTAGTTGAAGTAAACTATGATGATCTCTTTGATCTTGCTGATACAGCCAAGTTATCTGATGTTCTCGTGTCTCTAGAAGCTCAGCAACAACATGCAGATGTATCTGGTTCAACCGCGTCCTAAGAAGTATCGCTAAATACTTCCACCTCGCCGGTTGAGGGGGGGGGGGGGGGGAACTCCACTCTGGACCATACAACAACCATCGAGGTTCCAGTACCAGAAGATGAAGTTCCAATCTGTAGAGAATTTCAACCATCAAACGTTTCTTCGGATTCGGATGATGAAAACATAGAAAACATTGAAACAAGAACAGACTCAAGGGTTATCACACTCCTATCCGCAATCCAGGGGGAACCTTCGCAGGTTCAACACGAACTTCCTTCTACACTCTAGGGGGAACCTTCTCCATCTGCCTAAGATCAATCTAATCCCACCTTCCCAGATCAAGACATTTCAGCAGGATATTCTCAAGTCCAGGGGGAACTACCGTCTCCAACCGCAGAGCTTTCTGATATTGAAGACATTCCCTCCATCGTAGTTTCTGATCATCTGCAACCTCGTCTACACGTATGGACGAGAGACCACCCGCCCGGCCAAATTATAGGCAACCCATCCACAGGAATCCAGACTCGATTATCCAAGGACTTATCCGATCACTGTCACTACGTAGCATTCTTGTCCTCAATCGAACCTTGATCGATCAAAGAAGCATTACTTAAACCAGAATGGATTTTTGTAGTCCAAGAAGAACTAGAAGAATTCAAAAGGAACAAGGTATGACAGCTCATTCCAAAACCGTAACGCCACACCATTGTTGGCACAAGATGGGTGTACAAGAATAAGTTAGATGAATCTGGTGCAATCATTAGAAACAAGGCAAGACTAGTTGCCAAGGGATATAGTCTACTTGAAGGCATTGACTATGATGAAACGTATGCTCCGGTAGCACGAATGGAAGCCATCTGGATCTTCTTAGCATACGTAGCGCACAAAAACATCAAGGTTCATCAAATGGGTATGAAGAATGCTTTTCTCAACAACGAATTAATAGAAGAGATTTATCATCAGCATCCTCCGGATTTCGAAAGCATTGAATTCCCATACCACTGCTACAAGCTTGAAAAAGCAGTATACGGTCTAAAACAAGCCCCTAAACCATGGTATGAGACTCTATCTGAATTTCTTGTCTCTTCCGGTTACAAACGAGCAGTGATTGATCCTACTTTATTTCGAAAAGAAAATGGTGATCATCTAATGCTTGTACAAATATATGTGGATGATATCATTTTTGGCTCAACTGATCAAAAGATGGTGGATGAATTTTCTAAGCTCATGACCAACAAGTTTCAAATGAGCATGAATAGAGAGATTAACTTCTTTCTTGGACTTCAAGTGAAACAAGTCCCTCGAGGGATATTCATTCATCAAAAAAAAAATACACCTCAGAACTGTTGAAGAAATATTCAATGGACAATTGTTCTTTGGCTAAGGTCCCCATGGCCTTTGGTTATAAGATATTTGTTGATCCCTCTGGCAAATCTGTTGATCACAAGTCTTATAGAGGTATTATTGGATCATTGATGTACCTCACTGCAAGCCAACTGGATATAGTCTTTGCAACGGGTGTATGCGCAAGGTACCAGGCTGACCCTAAAGTGTCCCATATGACCGCAGCCAAACAAATCCTACGGTACTTAAAAGGAAGCAAAACTCTTGGATTATGGTACCCCGCAAGAAATGATTTCAGTCTTCAAGCATTCACAGAGGCGGATCATGCCGGATGCAAACTTGATCGCAAGAGAACCTCAGGTGGATGTAAATTTCTGGGTGGAAGACTAGTCAGTTGGTCTTCAAGAAAACAAAATTGTGTTTCATTTTCTACCGCAGAAGCTGAATATGTGGCCGCAGCCAGCTATTGTTCTCAAGTCTTATGGATGAAAACACAACTACTAGACTACGGATACAGAATGTTGCGGATACCAATCTATTGTGACTATGAAAGTAGCATAGCGATTTCTCACAATCCTATTCAGCACTCCAAGACCAAGCATATTGAACTCCAACATCACTTCATCAAAGACCACATCCTAAAAGGTAACATTGAACTAATTTTTGTCCATACTCATGAAGAGATTGCTGATGTATTCACAAAGGCACTTGACTCTATAAAACTCAACACTTTCTTACAAATGTTAGGAATGATGAATCCAGACCCATAATTCTTTTTGAATTGATAGGTACCGCAGACCATCCTTGGTCTCCGTTGCGGTCCTAGTTGAAGTTATTATGTTAGATCGTTTTGATATTTCCTATGTATCACAACCCTATATCGTAATTATACTTCAATGGTCTTTATTGTTTGTTATTACTAATCTTTGTTCAAGTGTTCATCGCAGTTCATCTGCCGCAGTCATCCATCCGACAACATATGATCCATCCGCAATAAAGTTTCAATCCGCAGTCACTTTAATTGATTTTCAGACTGTTACATTTTTTTTTCAAAAACATGGTGTGCTATTTAATGATCCTTCATTTAATAAAGAAAACATTAAAGAAAACCATTCTTTGTGCATCTGTCTCATTCTTTTGAATAAACCTCGTGTCAGACCTATTTTAGGTATGATAACAAAAAGAAAGATTTTCCAAATCAAATCCTTTTTAATCAGTCTCTTCCTATTACCCTAAAACATCAAATTCATTACAACTTCCCTTACCCAACGGATTGATCTCACCCTCACCACACGTTCTCCAGACGTGGTCATAAATCTGACATTTCATTAAATGCAAACCTTTTTTGGTAAATCTCAAAATACAAAATTTAATATTTTCTTAATCTGTGGTTGAGATTAATGCTCTTAATTTGAAATAATCACCCAAACATTTTACCCAAATTCACTTAGGGCAAAAACATTTCCCGCTCCCTTAAGCTACTATAAAACCCCTTTCTTCTTCCCAAAGAAAAGTTTACGCTCTCTAAACCATAAACCTTTCTCTTGCACTCTGTTTTCCTTCCTTCAAAGCTTCTTCGAAAACTCAACAATGGTGAAATCATGTGTATCCAAGAAACCCTCCAAGGCATCTGGATCAGTGAACCCCACTGGTTCAAACTCTGCCTCAAGACATACTACACCTACGATTGCATCAAGCAACTTCAGAGTTGTGTCTGAAGAACATTCCTCCTACAATGCCCCTACAAAATTGATGATCAAATTCCTTTCCAGTCACCCACTGTTTGGACCCTTCGATTCATTCACAGATGTTGTTCCTCTCTCAACCCTCTTCAATTGTGCTTTTTCAGCCTATCAACCAGTCGAGAATCCCCAAGAAGTGCATCTTAACCTTGTCAACAATTCTTTGGTCATTTGACCAAAGAGAAATTTCTCACTACCATTCACCTTCTTGTTCATCCATCCATCAAGATCTTTACTCCATCAATGACAGACATACTTTATGCACTCTACCAAATGGGATATCAGAAGAAAATCAAAGGAATTGGGGAATTCAAGAAAAACCAATTGTCTGCGGCCTGGCAATTCATTTGTCATTTAATTATCCGCATTCTATCTGGAAGAACCGGAGGCACAGACAACATGGGACTCAAGCTCCTAGAACTCGTATGGAGCATCTTCACAGGTCATGACGTCAACTACGGTCAGATTCTATGGGATGATTTTCTGCAATACATTCGAAAAGAAAGCCCAAGAGAGAACCCTACCGAACTCACTTTTGCAAGATTTTGGTCTCTCTGCGTATTAGACCTCCATGCGGATGCAGGAATGAGCATGGGCAACGACATCAACTTCTTTGTCGCCAAGGATCTAAAAAGGTACAATCCATCATCTGATCAGACTGTTTTTGGACCAATTAGAAGACTACCAACCCACATACTTTCTACCCTCGGTCTTGAGACTGCTAATGTGTCAGATCACATTGAGGCTACGGAACGTATTGCCCCATACCTTCCTACCCCGCCTCTTCAAAAGCCATCCGAAATCATTGACCCAGCTACTACCTCAGTCCCATCTTCAACAACTCTTTCCAACAATTCATTATCCTAAAGACGCAAGAAACTAGTCTCTGCTCGTCAAGGCCCCTGCAACACCAAGAAACCAGGAACTCCCAAAAAGGATGCTTCCAAGTAAACCAATCCCTCCAAGAAAAGGAAAAACACTCCACCTGTGATTACAATAGTCGAACCAAGCAAACATCCCTCTTGTAGGGATTCTGATGAGGATGATCAACCTATTGTAATCCTCAAGAAACGAAAAGCCGATCCTACAAGCCATATGCGTGACCGTAATGATACCTTAGCCTCTCAACAGGCTACAGTAGTCCTTGGGATGGCCACACATCCATTCGAAACAACCATCCTATACCACTCAGGCGTACGTAGTGCGTTTGATTCACCGCAACGTGGAGACTCCCCCTAGGTAAATCCCAAGTGGATGGATCAGGCTCCCGCCCTAAGGTCTCCAGGGCTTCCCGTCTTCATTTCTTTTCCCCTGAGGAGTTACGCTCCATTCTTTTGTTTGTCACCCAAACACTTCAAACACCATCCCAACCGCAAGGTGACTCTTCAGCCTTTGCCAGAACTGAGCCGAGGCCAGAATTGACTTTTGGTCAAGGAGACCAAGGAAGCTCAGGAAATCCTACTCTACTTACATCAGTAACAAGTGGTTCAGGCACGGTGAGCACAAATGTGCAAGGATCTGTGAACCCAAGGGACACCTCAGTGCGATACCAAGGAGTTGACGATATAGATCTGAATGACTCATGGAGTAAGTATCAACCATCCAATGAAGCCAAAGCCAAGAAATATGCCGCTTGACTTAGGGCATTCCAAGCAAGAAAGGCAAGACAAACAAAGCAGCTTCAATCTGTAGCTAGGTATTGGGCAGATGCAATCAACAATGCCAATACCGTAGCTACTTTCTGCAAGGTCCATTCCCTGATGGATAACATGGCTGATACCATCTACAAGGCTCAAGAGGCGACTGTTGATCATACTCCTTCAAACCCTCCTCCATCTCTAACTTCCAAAGACTCACAAGATGCAGGAACCGAAATCGAACTTAGTTCTGCTCCCACCTTCAGTATTGACAATGTTGATCTACAAGAGGTCAATCAGCCTAGTGCTTTGGATGATGACCTCATGATGTACGTTAAAGAAGAGGAATCGAGTGGCTCTCAGCACTTAACCTCTAAGCCTAAGGAGAAGAAGAAGAAGAAAAAAAGATGGTCGTCTGAAGAAAACAATTTCTCAATCTTCAATCCAAGGTTGACCAAATTCTGGCCGTAGTCAAGTCTACCTAACCACAATCTGAATACAATCATGTGCCGCAGTCCTTCATCGAAAGGATTGAATGATTGGAAACAAGGGAACGACTAGCTGCTGAGAGAATTTCTCTCAAGGTTGAAACGGGCATTAGGTCCCTTGATAACAACTGTCAAGCGGATCACAAGGAATTTATGGTTGCTGCAGAGCGCCTCATATCTGAGGTATTCGCAATCAAAGACAACCTCCAGGCAGCCATTGCGGAACAATCTACTCTGTCCCAAAAACTGATTGCTGAGACTCACACTGCATATGAGTCCACTATCTCAGTCATCCATGCAACCATCAATAAACTCCAGCGTTCCTTATCATCAAAATTCCATGGCCCCGAAATTCTCCAACTAATGAAGGAGATTCAATGATTGCTCTTCAACACCACCATTCCTGACAATCAGCAATTGGCTGTGGTTCTCAAAGCCTATTTCCACGAAGTATGTGCTAAACTCGATGGCCTCAAACAATAGCTTGAGGAGTCTCCGGGTATGAACTCCTCAAGAAGGGGAAGTGAAGAAGACCATCTAGAAGAAGACTATGAAGAAGATCATCATTCCAAAAGTGCTTCTAAGAAGATCTCTTCACCACAACCCTCACCGCAACGTCAATCTCCACCACCACAACAAAAGATCGCTCCTTCCCCTGAACGACCTGAAACTCCCCCCCCCCCATTTCAAGAATATGGTGGATCACATGTCTTCTCCAACCTCAAATGACTCCCCTGTCACTAAACAGAAGAAAGTTGAATGGAAAGCAGCTAAACTTGCAGAGCTTATGCTGAGAGAATGCGGTTTTGACACCGTGATGGATGAATCCTTGATAAATTCCTCGATTAATCCCTACCACAGACTTCTAGATGACAACTACAAACCATACCTCACGTATGTTGAACCCCCTTCGGATGGCTACTGGGATGTTCCTATCTCCCCAAATGTTAAATACTTCACAATATTTGAGTAGTTTGACCGCAACCTTCCTGATCACAAAAGACTGCCAATGGAGTTCGTGAGACTAAACTGATTCTATGCAAAGCATGCCTCTCCCATTGAGAAGATCTGGTCCAACGACAGACCATCAGATGTAAAGAACTTCAAACCTCGCAAATTCATGAAGGCTGACTTTGTGCAATACACACTCACTAGAAGTAATCAGGACTATGTCCGCACCCAAGCTGACTTCCCTTGTATGAACCCAGAAGAAGTTTTTCCTGATTGCAAAGGTGTTCCAGAACAAGTGTGAAAAGCATCTGAAGATGAAGATATCACTTGAAAGGGAAAGTACTTACCTGAAAGAAACTTTTTGTGACATCATAAAGATTGATGTGGATATCCACCCAGTCATTGCCAAGAAGTTTGATCTACCTCCTCTTGATCCCGCACCGATGTCAACCGAAGGTTATAAAGAAAGATCCCTTGGTGCAACAAACTTTCCTGAACTTGGAGTCATCTTCAAAAGGAAGATTGATCAAGTCAAGTAGTTCATCTCCATGGCCTCCATGAACCGCCTCACAAATAAACAACTTGAAATCTGTCGAACCACAGTGGAAAAATCGAAACGTACAACAGCCAAAGACAAGTTCGAGATTTTAAGGAGAATCACTTGGTTGGAAAATGTCAGGAAGTTTTGGTGGATCCTGATCAAGTTCCTTAAACTTGATAAGTGAAGAAATTCATAGGTCACTTAGGGGGAAATTTTTGATACGTGAGGTGACCCTCTTAATTTTGCCTACCGCCACCTTCAAGCATCCACAGTCAAGCTTCCTTCAGCAACCACATCCGAAGTCATCTAAACGACCGCAGTCTTCTTTCTGTACATAGTTTAGTTTTAACTTTTTGTAATGCTCTCTATTTTCCAGTATGCCTTGAATGGCTACTATTAGAGAGTGAATCTCTTGTATTTCTCGAGTCTTTATTAATAGATCTCACACCTTACCAATCAATACAGATCTCTCTTTACTCATCTCTAAATCTGTATCATCTTCGAGTTTTCCTTACGCATCTCATATCTTTCTTACTCTCTAAAATCCTCTCGAATTTAACTGATTAATACTTCTCTTCAGAGCAAGTCATTCGTGACTGTATCACTAAGATTGATCTCACTCACTAACTTGGTTTGAATGCATTCCATGTTATGAATCAACTTATGTGTTTACTTGATATATCACCTGCTGTCATTTATGTTTCCTTACATTTCCGCAACTAACTATCTAACTATCTAACATATTAACTTATTATTGTTGAGCTTTTAGATCCTTTGAGATTAACTAATTCCGCAACTATACTTTTTCTAACGTTTGTTCAAGTGTGTCTCAAGTTTTTCTCTCAACAAAGTTAAAGATGAAGGCATAATAAATTGAGAGCTTAATACATTAAGTTTTCTTTATATAGTTTCTGCAATGTGGTGATTTTCTTGCCACGACATGGTGGCAAATTCGGTAGAGATAGTTTTCTCGTGAAGCTACCACGACATGACCAATAGATGGCCATGATGTCGAGGTGAGCTGGTGTTGAATTTGACTGTTGACTTTTGACTTGGTGGAGTTTAGTAATATTTCTAATTTTAGAAGGTAGACTGAGGTTTTACTTTATATGGATCATTAGGAAGTATGTAGCATCCTCTTTTCTCCTGTGTGAGCGTATTTGATGTCGGCTGCATTGGTGAGATGAGTCTTCTCACTATACTATGTAGTATGCTAGACTGTCTTTGTTACTCTAGCATGAAAGACTGTGGTTGCATCACAACACTTGTATAAAAGGAATGTTTTTGGATTAAAAAACTCATATGACAGATTATGGTTTAATCACAATGCTTATATGGAAGACCATGGTTGGATTATTGTAGGAAAGATTGCTGTTGGGGCGTGGCATCGGAAGTGACTGTAAGATTATAGTTGGCTCATGGAATTTATATGGGTTGAATGAAACCCCTAGGTTTGGGCCACTGGTTTGTATGGTGTATGGTATTTTGGGGAGCTCAGTAAGCTTTTTTCTTAAGGTTTTACTTTTAAAAGATTTTAGTTACTTTTGGTTCCACAAAAAGTTATACATGGGATCGACACATTTGTGTCCATCCCATAAATTTCTTTGAAAATAATAAGAATAAATAAATGCATTTGTGTAATGCCCGATTCTAGGTATCAATTTATCATCTTTAGTCTTTGAGTTTTGGGTGGCCACAATGCGGTGATGGGATCGACACAACAAGGCAGCGATTGCATGAAACGCGTCTTTCACTTGGCCGCCACGATGAGGACATTCATTGGCCACGACATGATGGTTGTAGATGTGCAAACCCTATTTTTCGGATTCAAGGCCCTATTTCAAGGAAGTGATAGCTAGGGTTTCCTCCACCCTCAGTCTCTATCACCGCTAAAAGTATCTTTGAACAACCCTAGCCTCTTTGCAATCTTCGAGCTCATTTAGGTATTTTTGGTGCACTTTGAAGAAATAAGAAGAAGATTTCAGTTCAAGAATCAATTAAGCAAATCATCTCCATTCTTGGGATCATTCTCTAGACCATTTGTAAGACTTCAAGACTTAATATTTTTGCTCCCTTCTTAATAGAGCTATGTTTATTTGCATATTTGGGTTCATAGTTGTGATTTGAATTCTTTAAAGAGGTAAATTTTGCAACTTTCTAACTCGTCAAGGTCCCTTGAAGTTTAAAACCTTCTGGATCTAGGAGTTGGTTGAGTTTTTAGATTCATGCATGTGATTTTGGTCGTTTTCTCATATTTTGACCTAGTTGTGGTGTAGGAGTTGGTTGAGTTTTCAGATTCATGGGTCATGCATGTCACTAAAGTTTGTATTTGTATGAACCTTTAAGGTCCCATGAAGCATCTTGGAAAGTTAAAGATTAAGGCATAATGAATTGAGAGCTTCTTTATGTGGTTTCCACAATGTGGCTATTTGCTTACCACGACTTGGTGGTTGATCCGGTCATGACTGTTTTGTCATGAAGCTGCCAGAATGTGGAATCAATTGGCATTGACTTTGACCACTGACTTTTGAATTAGTGGAATTTATTAATATTTCTAATGTTAGATGGTAGACTAAGGGTTTACCTTGTATGGATCATTAGGAGGTGTGTAACATCCGCTTTTCGACTGTGTGAGCCTATTAGATGTTGATTGTATTGTGAGGTGAGTCTTCTCCCTATACTATGAAGGATTTTAGACTTTCTTTGTGAGTCTTACATGAAAGACGGTGGTTGGATCACAAAAATTGTATAAAAGACTGTGGTTGGATCATAGCACTTGTATGAAAAACTATGGTTAGATCACAACATGTGTATGCAAGACCATGGTTGGATGATGGTAGTAAAGACTACAATTGGGGTGTAGCATCAGAAGTGATTGTAAGACTATGGTTAGACCATAGCATTCTAATGGGTTGAACGACACCCCTAGGTTTCGGCCTACTGATTTGTATGGTGTGTGGTATTTTGGGGAATTCACTAAGCTTTGAGCTTACGGTTTTATGTTTAAAATACTTCAGATACGTACTTTTGGTTTCAAAAAGAGTTATACATGGGATTTGGCCCCATAAATATGTATGAAAATAAAAAGAATAAATAAGCCCAGTTTTGTAACGCTTGGTTCTAGGTATGTATTTCTCATCTTTAATCTTTGAATTTTTGGGGTCCATGACATGGTGAAGGAATTGACACGACGTGACAGCGATCGCATGAAACGTGTGTTTCACTTGGCCGCCATAACGTAGACATTCATTGGCCACGACGTGGTGGCGACAGTTGTGCAAACCATATTTTTTAGATTCAAGTCCCTATTTAAAGGAAGTGATGGCTAGGGTTTCCTCCACCCTCGGTCTCCATCACCTCCAAAAGTGTCTTTGAACAGCCCTATCCACTTTTCAATCTTTGAGCTTATTTAGGTGTATTGGTGCAATCTGCAGGAAGAAGAAGAAGACACTGGTGCAAGAAACTCATCTCCATCCTTGGGATCATTCTCTAGACCATTTGTAAGACTTCAAGACATAATCTTTATGGTCCCTTCTTAGTATATCTAGGGTTTATTTTCTTATTTGGGTTCATAGTTGTGATTTAGTTTGAAACTTTCTAACATTAAGGTCCTTTGAGCTTAATACCTTCTGGATCTAGCAGTTTGTTGAGTTATTAGAGTCATGCATGTGGTTTTGGTCATGTTCTCATATTTTGACCTAGATTGGGTGAAGGATTTGCATGGGTCATGTATGCTGATTAAGTTCGTATTTTTCTGGACCTTTAAGATCCCAAGAAGCATCCTGGAAAGTTAAAGATGAATGCATAACGAATTGAGAGCTTAATCAATTAAGATGTCTTTATATAGTTTCCATGATGTGGCGATTTGCTTGCCACGACATGGTGGTTGATCTAGTCGCGACTGTTTTGTCGTGAAGCTGCCACAACATGGCCAATGGATGGCCACGACATGGACGTCAGCTGGTGTTGACTTTTGACTTGGTGGACTTTTAGTTATATTTCTAATTTTAGAAGGTAGACTAGGTTTTACTTAATATGGATCATTAGGAGGTGTGTAGCATCCACTTTTTGAGTGTGTGAGCCTATTAGATGTCAACTGCATTGTGAGGTGACTCTTTTCACTATACTATGTAGGATGATAGACTGACTTTGTGACTCTTTCTTGAAAAATTGTGGTTGGATCACAACACTTATATGAAAGACTATGGTTGGATTATAACACTTTTATGGAAGACCATGATTGGATCATGGCAGGAAGGACTACAGTTGGGGTGTAGCATTGGAAGTGATTGTCAGACTTTGATTGGATTATAACATTCACATGGGTTGAAAGATATTCGTAGGGTTGGGACTATTGATTTGTATGGTGTGTGGTATTTTGGGGAAGTTATTAAGATTTGTTCTTATGATTTTATGTTTAAAATATTCAGGTACTTCTGGTTCCAAAGGGAATGACCCAACTTTATTGCACTAGACCACGTGGAGTTTTATTACGCATTATATTTTTTGATTTACTCTGATGTTTTAGAAAACATTATACATTGGTTGGATTTTAAACAAATGTTTGTATGGTTTTTGGTGGTTTGAATGTGAAATTTTTACAATTATATTTGGAACATTACATGTTTGTATCAGAGCCTTGGTTTGAAGGATTCAGGCACACTCTCTGGTGTGTCTGAACTCAAACTCAGGAATTGATAAAATATTTTAAAAAGAAGTAAGTGATTCCCAAAGTATCCACACATGAAGCTTATGCTTTAGTATGTTGATAAGTGAATTTCATGCTAGTATAGGTCGAAGGATCTACCCAGGTTTGCATGATAGAATGCCTAGTTAGGAGAGATGCCTTGATATGCATGTTATGTGGATAGGTGCTTTAGAGTTTACGTTGATACTAACAACTATTTTATGAATTCACCGAGGTAGTACAAAATTAAGATTAAATAGCCTCAGAATGTTTGATTCAGCCTTATTGTTTGTTCTTGTTTAATTAAGGCCTTATGGAAGAGACATCTATTCGAACATCTATTTTACTGCATTTATGTATGACCTGCATTCAATGGCTGATTATTGGTGCCAGCAAAGACTTGTCTAGTACACGAAGAGAATGAAATCCTAGGAGAGCCTAGGAAGTCACTATTTATGATTGTATGATCCGCTTTACATGAGGCCTATGAGTGTAGTCATAGGGGAGTGACTAAGGGGATTTAGGTTGATTCTTCAAGAAAGTACGAATAGGTGTTGACAATAGTATTGTCCTGAACTACTTAAAGCACATGTTCCATACTCGAATCAATGATAGTTTTAGAGATCTTAAGATGCTTATAGAGTGAGGAATCCTCTGAGTATGTTTTGACCCTTCTATTGTTATTTTTTCAGTATGATGATGAATCATCATGGAGGTGGCTACGGTTCTGGTTCGCGTTCAGGCTCTAATGTTGTACCTATTGATGTTGGATGGCATGGATTTATTGAAGGGTTTTGATCACTCTAACACTCCTAAGGTGTACATGCAACCCTAGAAACCTTGGATCTATGTTTTACTAAGATACATGCAAAATTGATTTTCCAAGGTTCTTAACCTATCTAACATAGCATGGGGAACTTTTAAACATAAATGCTAGAAGAAGAACATAATTTTTTATTGTTTGGATTCCTTGAGAACCTTGTGAGCCTAGCACCTTAAGTGTGATGCCTCAAATGTCTCACACAACACTACAACACTTGGAATGACCTTGAGAGAAGTTCACTAACACCTCAAAATTGGCTAGCCCTCTATCTTATACAAGTAGTGTCGATTTTGCTTTCATAGGGCTCTTTATATAGTTGTAGCACAAGTAAGGTTACACCTTGTAAAACCTAATTCTCATGGCTTTCCATATTCCATGATCCATGGTTTTGTAACCTCCATCGATTATCCCTGGAGCACCTTATGGGTTTTAACCCAATCCATACAAACCATGGATCATTATCCCACAATATAAGAATAGATGATTTACACAATCAACCCCATATATTTATTTAGTCTGTTTTTGACCACTTAATTAATTCCAAATTAATTCTTTGATCAATACTAATTAAATAATATTATTAATATATTAGAACTTATAGTATATTAATAATCCTTAAGTGTCCTTTCTCTCATTTAGTCTATCCAAATGTTGCAATGCCATGTAACCCAAATGGACCATGTTAATAGGGTCAAGTACATTCCAAGAATAGTTATGAACTTAGACACCTAATCCAACAGTCTCCAACTTGGATAAATATAATAACTATAACTGCAAGAATGACTTCAGGAACCGGTCAGTAATCGTAGCTCTTTCAAGGTCTCGCAGAACTGAGATGATGATGATACGCCATTTAAGATAAGTGATCATATAATCCTCTGTTCTAGATATCAGCCGGACAAATACATGGAACAATGTCTTACATATTGCCCAACAGTTTGTTTCCCGATTTCCGATTTGTTTGACATAGAACTTGATTGAACACATCAACTTAGTTCTGACTGGGCCCGATACATGGACCAACACAAAATCATCGAGGCGCCCAGATATCGCTTCTAATCCAAGAAGGAACAGATAAACTTTGACCTATACGCTTGTTCTACTACTTGTTGAATTATACACAAAGGCACATTTTATAACATCAAGTTACCAATGTGTTTTCGTTCAATCAATGCATAACCAACTCATGGGCAACAAGTTATATCTCTAGGTTTGAAGACATATATGATATTACCGTCTCACGATCACTCGAGACAAATTCCATGAAGTGATACCAGTGAGTGTGGGTTGAATCCAATACTCATAACTTATGAGCACTCATGAGTGTTGTACAAACACTTTGCAATGTCCAACATATTAGACATCTACAAGCCAATCCATGACAGTCTTGATTCATATCTACTTCCAACAACTGATCGACTGTGGAGAGTTTGAATAATATGAAATACAATAACATAATTATTTTGGAAGTCAAAACATGCAAAATGAAATGATAGTAAACGACTGATAAAAGATAGCAACACTTTACTCATAAATAAACACAACTTTTATTCGTCATCAAATGTGAATTACACTTTACACATTTCAAAGCTATCTGACTACTAAAACTAATATCATCCTTCAGCCCTATGTGCCTCGCATGTCGGAGGTGCTTAACCCTACCTAGTCCCTTCGTGAAGGGATCTGCCAGGTTCTCATCCGATGATACCCTCTTTTCCTCGAGGAGTCCTTCTTCAATTCGATGTCTGATGAAATGGTATTTTTTGTCGATGTGTTTGGATCTCCCATGATCCCTTGGTTCCTTGGCTAAGGCAACTGCACTTTCACTATCACAGAAAATATCTATAGGCTCCTTTATAGTTGGTACAACTCCAAGATCTCCAATGAAGTTCTTTATCCATATAGCCTCCTTTGCTGCCTCGCTTGCCACTATATACTCTGATTCACAAGTTGAATCAGCCACTGTCTCCTGCTTGGAACTTTTTTAAGAAATTGCTCCTCCGTTTAAGGTAAAGACCCATCCTGACTGAGAGTGGAAATTATCCATATCAGTCTGGAAGCTAGCATCACTTTACCCTAATACTCTCAAGTCATCACTCCCACCAAGGGTAAGGACCCAGTCCTTAGTCCTCCGCATGTACATGAGAATGTTCTTTACAGCAGTCTAGTGAGCCTTGTTAGGGTTCCCCTAATATCTGCTGACCATGCTCAATGCAAAGGCCACATCAGGACGAGTACAAGTCATAGCATACATGATCGATCCTACAACGGAATCATATGTTACTCGATTCATTTCTGCTATCTCAAACTTTGTACTTGGGCTCTGAGTCTTACTCAGTCTAACATTACTCTGGATTGGTAATTCTCCTTTCTTGGAATTATGCATGCTAAATGTATTTAGCACCTTCTCCAATTAGGTACTCTGACTAAGTCCAGTTAGTCTTTTACTCCTGTCTCTAAAAATCCTTATCCCTAGGATATAGGCAGCATCTCCAAGGTCCTTCACAGAGAAACACTTCCCAAGCCAGGACTTCACTTCCTGTAGAGTTGGGATGTCATTTCTTATGAGTAGTATGTCCTCCACATACAGTACCAAAAAGCTAACTATACTCTTACTAGCCTTGACATATACACAAGATTCATCTTCACTTCCCAAAAATCCAAACTCTTTGACTTTCTCATCGAAGCAAAGATTCCATATGCGAGGTGCTCGCTTTAATCCATAGATGAATTTCTCAAGCTTACACACTCTATTAGGGTACTCTGTACTGACCAAACCCTCTGGCTGACTCATGTAAACATCCTCAGCTAACTTTTCATTAAGGAAAGAGGCTTTGACATCCATTTTCCAGATTTCATAATCATGAAATGCAGCAATGGCTAACATAACCCTAATAGACTTAATCTTCGCTACCGGTGAAAAGTTCTCATCCTAATCAACTCTCGGATTTTGAGAAAAGCCCTTTGCAACCAATCACGCCTTACAAGTGCGTACATTACCATCCATGCCGGTCTTCTTCTTGAAGATCCATTTGCACCCGAGTGTCCTACAACCTGGTACATTGTCAACCAAGTTCCACACTTGATTGTCATACATGGATTGTATCTCGCTGTCCATAGCCTCTTTCCATTAAGCAGCCTCAGGGCCTGTCATGGCTTCCGTGTAGCTGTTAGGTTCATCCAGACTTACCAGTGTGCTATCACTGATAAGTGTATCACCTTTCGTAGTAATATGGAAGCCATAGTAATGCTCATGTGCATTCCTAACTCTCGTGGAACGTCTCAGAGGTACAAACTCTTCTGTCGGAACAATAGGAGTTTCCTCCTTAGGTTGATTGCTAGGATTTGAGGTTCCTTCACCACTTGACTCTTTAATTTCTTCAAGATCAATCTGCCTCCCACTGTTTCCTTGGCTCATGAATTCTCTCTCGTGAAAGACTCCTCTCCTTGCTACAAAGAGCACATTATCACTAGGTCTATAGAAGAGGTAACTAAAGGATATTTATGTGTAGCTAATGAAAATACACCTCTCACTTTGAGGTTCGAGCTTATCATGAGACTCGCGCCTTACAAAATCCTCACAACCCCAAATCTTGATGTGGTCCAGATTGGGAACTTTTCTGGTCCACATCTCATGAGGTTTTTTGGCAACCTTCTTTGTAGGGACTAGATTAAGGATATGGGTGGCAGTCTCTAAGGCATACCACCAAAATGAGATTGGTAGAAAAGCTCGACTCATCATGGAAAAAACCATAACCAATAAGGTTCGATTGCGCCTCTCAGTCACACCATTAAGCTGTGGTGTCTTGGGAGGTGTCAATTGTGAGATAATACCACATTCCTTAAGATAGTCAAGGAACAATGTACTAAGATACTCACCACCTTGATCGGATCGAAGCATCTTAATGTTCCTGCCCAGCTGATTCTCCACTTCCTGTTTGAACTCTTTAAATCTTTCAAAGGTCTCTGACTTTTTCTTGATTAAGTATACATATCCATATCTATTGAAATCATCAATAAAAGTCACATAAAAGTGGTTACCATATCTTGCGGCAGTTCTGAAGGGTCCACACACATCAGTATGTATGAGGTCCAGCAAATCCTCACTCCTAGCAAAAGTACCAGTAAAGGGTGACTTTGTCATTTTCCCAAGCAAAAAAGATTCACAACTATGATCTTACTTTAGGTCAAATGACTCCAAGACTCCATCCTTTTGGAGTTGGCCTATGCGTTTCTTGCTTACATGTCCAATACGACAATCCCATAATGATGTTTTATCCAAACTAGTGGAAGAATCGATATCCAATACATTATTTCCTAGGTTATCAACAACCGACACAGTTTCATATACACCATCACAAGGTAATGCTTTAAAATAAAAAATATTATTAAAGAAAGCATTAATACCACCACTATCATTATCAAATGAAAAGGTAAAACCTTGTTTGTACAAACCATGAAAGGAAATAATATTTCTTTCCATTTCAGACAAGTAACAACACTTATTCAAATCTAACATTAATCCACTACTTAGCAACAAAGAATAAACTCTAATCTTTGTGACAGGTGAAGCTTTCCAATTCCCCATGATCAACCTTATCTTCCCATGCTCCACATTCTCACTTCTTCTTAGTCCATGAAAATCAGTACATATGTGAATACCACAACCTGTATCAAGGACCCAAGAATTATTATGGAGTGAATTATTAGTTAATATAGTGTATGTACCTGTATGGTTCATTTTACTTTCCCATCCTTCACATCTTGCTGGTACTTTGGGTAGTTTCGCTTCCAGTGCGACTTTTCATGGCAGCAGAAGCATTCCGCCTCTTTAGGGTTAGTAGAAGGAGTGATGAAACCTTTCTTGGTTCCACTTGAAAAAGAGCCATCAAGGGTCTTCCCCTTGGTTCCCTGCAAAGGGCTCTTCCTCTTCTTTCCTTTGCCTTTCCCGATTACCAAGACAAGGGTGGTAACAACCGATTTACTCTTAAGACCAGTTTTTGCTATCTTCAAGAGTCCTTGAACTTTGCTAAGTGTAACTTCCTCCTTGTTCATGTGGTATGTCATGTAGAATTAATCATAACACGAAGGTAAGGAGTGAAAAATGAGGTCAATTGCCAACTCCCCTTGGAAGTTCACATTCGGTTTCAGCAAACGGTCGACATACCTTTGCATTTTCTTCATGTCGCCCATGATGGGTTCGCCATCCTTCATCCAGGTTGTTATCATGGAGGAGATAATTTCATACCGCTCTTGACAAGCACTCTGATGGTAGCGGTCCATCAAATCCTGGTGCATCTCAAAAGGGTAGTAGTCCTCATAGGACTTTTGGAGCTCGGTTGTCATAGTGGCCAACATGATACATGACACTTTGGTAGCATCTCTTTCATGTGCTTGATATTCAATGATCTTCTCATGAATAGCAGATGACTCAAGTTCCTTAAGCTCCTTGTTGAGGACATATTTATTGTCCTCATACTGAGTGACCATCCTGATGTTCCTAATTCGATCCATAAATTTGGATCCATCAAAGATGACTCTCCCACAATGGTTCATGAGAAAAAAGGAGCTGGTAGGGTTTGAGCCAGAAGCAACATCGTTGCAAGTCATCTGAATAGAAGAAAGACAAGTTTAGATTAAATATAAGGATAGTCCTTAATAAAACACCCAAGTGTAATATTAAGGCTACGTCCCAACACAATGTTTTATAACTTAGAAGAGGGGTGTCGTAATCCAAGCTATAAAATATTTGAAGGTAGATGAATGACGATTCACCAATTTCCACCATGAAAACGAAATAAATTATTAGGTTTTAATTGGTTTTGAAACTCCTAGATTCTTTGAGATTCATTGAACTTTTCAATGGCATGTTTCAATCTCGAGTGCGCCCTTCAGGTTTTGTGATTGGGATGTAGAGGATCACAAAACAAGGTGTGAAGTAACCATGTAAATTACTTGGTACACTTAATGTTTTTCACTCAATCGATGTGCCGGTTAACCACACGCGCTCCACCGACCTATGATAAACCTTAAGTCACCCTTTGCCTACCTTGTTAAGTCCAGGTTAGTGTGCTGGTTAACCACACACGCATCACTAACGACTTAATCAAAGTGAAAAGTGTAATTTGATGGGTTAGCACCTTATTCACATTTTCCTAAAGTAACTAAGATTGGGAATTTTATAAAAACGTTTAGTTTCTTTATATTCATCATACTTTGAATGATAATTTAAATTCCTTATCTTACCCATTCGGCTAACGACCCTCCACCGGTCAAGGAACGGTGGGTGAGAGTGGACACCCATTAAACTGCAATTTTATAGGCAGCAACCTTATACAGCCCTTATAGACCGGCTTCGTGAATGAGGCCTACTAATGGTAAAATCACTTTTTCTTATACATATATAATTATTATTAAACTTATAATATTATAAAGTAAAAGGGTTGAATTTTAACTTTTAAAATTCTAGGGGTCGGAACTAAAGCTTTTAAAGTGACTTTACATGTTCCAAAACTTGAAGGCAAGTTTTGTAACTTTTAAAACTTTTCATCTTTCATACTTATGAGTTAATGGTTTAATAAAATGAGAGACTTTTCATTTTATGTAACCTATGTGTTTCTTTAATGAACTTTAAAAGCATGACTTTTGGTAATCCATAACTTGAGGAAAAATTATCGATTCCATTAAAACACATAATGATCAAGAATTAAACTAACAAGCAATTTACAAATAATTCATATGATCTTCTAAACTCATAAGTTCATGAACATACATATAAACAATTTCAAGAACCATAAATTGACCATATAAAACTTGAAATTTTGATAATAGCTATTGAAAATAGATTAACATAACCATTACACCTTCTAAAACAAGTTTTATAACACCAAACCAGTTTAGGGTAATGTTTCTAGTCCATTTCCAGCAGCAAAACTCGAAAATATACATTCTGGGGCTCCTACTCGTCGAGTGCACGAACCTACTCGACAAGTAGGATGAATTTACTCATGGAATCGTCGAGTCGCCCCATGGACTCGGCGAGTTCATGCTGCAGAATGTAGAAAACTTGAGTTTTTTCAACAATTTGCATCAAGTATCAAATAAACAAGCCTAGGCTTTGATACCACTGAAGGGTTTTGAGAATTCGAACACTCCTAAGGTGTACATGCAACCCTAGAAACCTTGGATCTATGTTTTACTAAGATACATGCAAAATTGATTTTCCAAGGTTCTTAACCTATCTAACATAGCATGGGGAACTTTTAAACATAAATGCTAGAAGAAGAACATAATTTTTTATTGTTTGGATTCCTTGAGAACCTTGTGAG
Organism: Lactuca sativa; assembly: GCF_002870075.4. Lineage (NCBI taxonomy): Eukaryota > Viridiplantae > Streptophyta > Magnoliopsida > Asterales > Asteraceae > Lactuca > Lactuca sativa. The sequence continues at coordinate 152,845,351 of NC_056626.2, forward strand.
CCTGGCACCTCAAGTGTGATGCCTCAAATGTCTCACACAACACTACAACACTTGGAATGACCTTGAGAGAAGTTCACTAACACCTCAAAATTGGCTAGCCCTCTATCTTATACAAGTAGTGTCGATTTTGCTTGCATAGGGCTCTTTATATAGTTGTAGCACAAGTAGGGTTACACCATGTAAAACCTAATTGTCATGGCTTTCCATATTCCATGATCCATGGTTTTGTAACCTCCATCGATTATCCCTGGAGCACCTTATGGGTTTTAACCCAATCCATACAAACCATGGATCATTATCCCACAATATAAGAATAGATGATTTACACAATCAACCCCATATATTTAATAAGTCTCTTTTTGATCACTTAATTAATTCCAAATTAATTATTTGATCAATACTAATTAAATAATATTATTAATATATTAGAACTTATAATATATTAATAATCCTTAAGTGCCCTTTCTCTCATTTAGTTTATCCAAATGTTGCAATGTCATGCAACCCAAATGGACCATGTTAATCGGGTCAAAGTACATTCCAGGAATAGTTATGAACTTAGACACCTAATCCAACATTTATCAAGTCTGAGATTACACAAGGTATCCTTGAGGCGACCCCTATCATTTTAGGGTCGATCAAGGAGGGGGTCATTGAGCTGGTGGAGGAGTGATTAGGATCCTTTCGTGTGAAGCTAGCTACTAGTCAGCCTAGGACACATACTATCATCTTTCGGGAGTTTGGAGCATGTGGTGTGTTGGATATGGTGTATAAGTGCATAAGTATATTTGGTATGTACTTGACCCGAGAGTAGCATGGTCTATTTGGGTTGCACTTCAGCGGGACAATTTGAAGGTTGGACTTTTGAGAAGAGGATAATTATGATTTATTAATATATTATAAGTTCTAATATATTAATATGAAATCATATTATTTAGTTAGTATTAACCAAGAATTAATTTGGAATTAATTTTGTGATCAAAAGAGACTAACTAAATATAAGGGGTTGATTTGGTAAATCATTCATTCTTATAAATTGGGCTAATGCTCCATAGTTCTTTATGTTGGGCTAAACCCATGTGGTGACCCATGGATACTCCATTGAAGTTTTAACCCATGGAGCATGAAGGATATGGAAGGTCATTAGAGTTTACATGGTGTAACCCTAGTTTTCCACATTATATAAGAGACCCTAAGGCTACCAAAATTGGCACCTAAGTGATCTTAGAAGAATGCTAGCTAATTTGTGAAGCAAGGAATTCTATCTTTAGTTCTTCCATTTGTTGGTGGTGATTTGTGGCTCCATTTGAGGCATTCACACTATTGGTGCTAGGCTCTTGAAGCTTCAAGGTTTCAAAGCTACAACAAAGGTATGTCATCTAACTAGAATTTTGTAGTATAGATACTCCGTTGTATGCTAGTTAGGATGATGCTTTGGTATTTTGAAAGTATGCATGTATATTAGAGAAAACATAGATCTAAAGCATCTAGGGTTGCATGTACACCATAAGAGTGTTAGAATGCTCAAAACCCATCATGGGGTTCATGCGTTCTTTGGGAAGAAGGACCCCATTCCCAGCAGACAATGGATTGTAGACATGAAGAGTGCTGACCGGACTAATTTATTCCCGTAGGAGTCAAAGGTGAGGTTTGCGGCTTGCCTTTTGATAGATCGAGTTCATGACTAGTGGGAGAAGGTTTGCGTTGCTCTTGGAGCACCTACCATCGAGGCTATGACTTGGTCTGATTTTGTTACTAGATTCAGATCAGAGTTTCACCTACTATTGGGGTACAGTAGTTAGCGAGGGAGTTTCAGAGCCTTCATCGGACGATAGAGATTGTGGCAGAGATCATCGCTAAATTTAGGAAGAGGGCCTTGTTAGTTCTGCAAAATGTTGCTAATAAGGAGTGAAGAATACGAGATACCATGATATGCTGAGAGATGACATTATGGAGTTTATTAGCATTACGAGATGAAAGACCCTGGAGGATATGATTGAAAGATCCCAGGAACGGGAGATTGAGTTGGAGCTTCGGTCGAAGCAGAAGCCAGCTCAGGTTCAGATTGTTGAGGGCCCAAGGAAGAGGCCTAAGACTTCCGACTCGCGATCTAGAGACTAGTAGGGCTGGAGTTGTTTCGGTAAGTCACATGATGGAGTTTGTATAGGTGGTTTAGTTTGTTTCATGTGCGATCAGACATGAAATTTTGGTAGGGATATCCCTCGTGGGGCACTGATATGTTCCACTACAACCAGACGACCCAAAAGAAAACTAATTACCCGAGATTTTCTAGTGGGGTGGTGGTGGCACCCACACTAGCTACCTTGAGGATGACCAATGGCCGCCAAGGCAAGACGGAGGCTCCAATGGTGAAGACCTGAGATTTTCAGTTGATAGTTGAAGAGGCCAGAGTTATACTAGACATTTTCATGGGTATGTATTCTCAAGTATTTTCTTATGTTTTCTATTTATGCTTATGGTTGTCGATGATGTCATTAAGGATGTTCCTAGTAAGTGATATGTCTTCTCTGGTTCTCTTCGATCTGGATGCTTCCAGATCATTTGTATCTCTTGCTCTTAGCAAGAAGTTTGATTCTAACCTAGGGACATTGGATTTTCATTAGGAGGTAGAGATTGTCGACGACCACATTATGAATGCTTCAAGGGTTCATCAGGATTGTATATTGGAGATGGTTCAGATCTAGTTCTAATTTCTAAAAGGGGCGAGGATCATCATGGATATGGATTGGTTTTCTTGGTTTGGGGTTATGATAGACCACGCTTATCACCTAGTACAGGTTCGAACCCCAAGAGGGTGAGGATTGGTTATTCATGGTGTAGGCACTAAGTGTGAACCAACTATATGCCATGTCACGAGGGCTAGGGGGTTTCTTCAGCATGGATGCTTTGGGTTTTTGGCATATGTTATGGATTTTCATGTTGTGGAGAAGAAGATTATGGATGATGTACCTATTGTTCAAGAGTTCCCTTATGTTTTTCCTGGGGATTTTTTGGGAGTGCCTCCTGGGAGTCAGCTAGAGTTTCTTATTGAATTTGTTTTGTGTGCGGCTCCGATAGGCAAGGCACCATATCACTTAGCACCTACGGAGATGTAGGAGTTCACCATGGAGGGGCGCATATTTTGTTTATGAAGAAGAAAAAGATAGATCTAACCATATGTGTATAGATTGTTAGGAGATAAACAAGTTAACTGTGAAGAACCGTTATCCACTTTCAAGGATCGACGATTAGTTGGATTAGTTGCAGGGTACATCTTTGTTTTAAATTATTGATTTAAGGTCAGGTTATCATCAAATGAGGGTCAGGGATGAGGATGTGTAGAAGACATCCTTCAAAACTTATTATGGTCCTTATGAGTTTATGGTGATGCCTTTTAGGCTCACCAACGCACCGGCAACCTTCATGGATCTCTTAAACCGGGAATGCATACATATGTTGGATCGTTCGGTGATCATATTCATCGATGATATATTGGTCTATTCTAAGACCAAGGAGCAGTATGTAACACCAGCAGATTTGGGCTAGTCAATTAATATTTAATAAAAATTAAAAAATGACTTTTTGATAGAAGATTATTTAGAAACGTGAAGTATATGTTACAAGGATTTTGTACATATAAAGAACGCCTAAATCTTACTTTGTGAGAAGAAGTTTCAACGTAGTAGTATGCAACACAGAAAATGAAATTAAAATTGTCGATTGTTAGGAAAAACAATCTAAATGATAATCGAACATCTCGTTAATAAGAGTCCATGCATATAAAGACAATCGAGAACAGACGTCAAACGAGAGTGTTATGAGTTTTTAACAGACTGTAATAGTTTAAGTTTGTTAAAAATACAACTTTAAAAAGAACGTAAAAATTAGCCGACGGAATCTAAATGAAAGTTGTAGATCTCATCGATAGCTACGCATGTATAGAGCTCGTATGAAGAAGATATTAAATTTTAAAGAAACATAAAATTCTCGTTTGCGTTTGTGCGCAACAATAGATTGCACGAGGTGAACTAACACTCCACCCAAAACATGACATGTGTCATGCGATAGATGGAACCGCATCACGCAGTCCGACCATTTATGCGGCGTGCACCCACCATTTGTGTGGCATGCACTCCAATTTTGGCTATAAATACCCTTCGAATTTTAGTCCGCCCCCACACGTTTCTTACGTTTCTCTCTCGAGTTTCTATCAATATTAGCTACATTTTCCCTTAGTTTTTAGTCTTCGTCGAAGCCAGTCTTAGATAGTCGGTGAATAGAAGCTTTCAGATCAAGATTCTACCCGCAAAAATTCCCAGTTTTCGCGAAAAGCTCTGTAAGTTAAGCTAAACTTATTTTTTTTTCAAGTGTATTTTTTAATTATAGTCGTAGTCATTATTATGAACCTATAATTAAGATTTATCAATGATGCCAAGTTATTCTATTGATTGATCTACTTACATGGATGATGTCTAGGCGGGATTTAGTGAGGTGTTTAAAGAGAGATTTCCAAATAGTATACTCTGTATACCAAATGGACCCCACCTCCGATACGATCCTACCCGGTTGTTCCTTACTTGATAGATCTTGATGTAGACATTAGGATTAGTAAGGAATCTAGACTATCATTAGTCACCCAGAATTTTAGATTAAGACTTAGTGACATTTGTATCTAGGTCGCGTCAGAGGAAAAGTCAAGGAGTTTGGCGGAGCACTGTAGAATTCTCCAGTCACTTGCCTAATCCAGGTGAGTGCATAGTCCATTTCATGAACATGATTTTAATAAAAGTATCAATTAAAGTATTAACATACATTTCGAAGAGTTTATACCTGAGCTATATGTTTATTGTCTGGAATATGTCTTAGAACCGTATTTGATAATATACGGCACGTAAACCAGATATAGTTATATATGTGTTACGATGTATATCTATTATATCATGATAATAATTATAAGAGTGTTATTAGAAAAAGTGTAATAATACGTAAAATAATTTGTGTCAAACAAAAGACACTAAGGTAGCATAATGTTATCTAAAGCGGAGTTGGTACTAAGAGTTGAGTAGTGTAGTCTTACCAAGAGTTAATATAAGACTTCCAAAAGAGGCTTAAGTTTAATTAAGTATGGATATGGGTTAGCATCTTCCTAAGACTGAGTGAGAGGTGTGAGGGTAGAAATATGGCATTGATGATCCAAGAGTATGGAATAAGTACAGTCATTCATTCCTGATCCAAGTGTATGGGCTAGGTACAATCATTTATTCCTAATCCAAGAGAGTAGATTAAGTATATCCATTCATTACTAATCTAAGAGTATAGATTAATTATAACCATTCATTACTGATCCATGAGTATAGATTAAGCATAGTCATTCATTACTATTCCTAGAGTATGGATTAACCATAGTAATTTGTTACTGATCCAAGAGTAAGAATTAAGTATAGTCATTCATTACTAATCTGGGAGTATAGATTAAGCATATCCATTCATTACTAATCTGATAGTATGGATTAAGCACATGCATTCATTCTTGATCCAGGAGTATGGATTAAGTACATTCATCACTAATCTGGAAGTATGGATTAGGTATGATAATTCGAGTATTCCATTTTTTTCTCTATTGTCTCCATTGATCCTCATCTACTACTAAGGAATTCCCGGAGCATCATATCCAATCCATTGTTCACATTAATCCCTTTAGATAAATGTCAAAAAATCATATAGGGTCAATATGTGAAGATCGGTTGGATATGGGTACATTGCTTATATGGGATATACTTAGTTAATAATAAGAAATAATCTTACAAGTATATATATATATATATATATATATATATATATATATATATATATATATATATATATATATTATAACATTGTGGGATGGAAATCCCTATGTACTCACCAGGTTTCCCAACCTTGTCTACTCAACTTCTTTGTATAACATGTAGCAGTAGAAAGCTATACGAATGATGAGAGATTCAAGGAGAAGTAGATTGATAGTCTAAGATATTGTAAGGACTGTTTATGTTTATGTTTTGTATCAGTTATGACATCCTAAGATTTTATAAATCATTGAAAAACATTTCTCTGAAAATACTTTTATTTGACCAAAATTTCCATATTTATAATTATTAATCTGATTTAGATTAAAGATAAATAAAAAGGTCCTTTCAGACCTAGATTAATGAGGATGTCACGGTGTATATCAGTGCATTAATTTAAGTGAACTAGGATTAATACGATTTCTAGACTTAAACTTAGACTGTTAAGAGATGATCGTGAGATGTGTGTCTATTATATTTTTAGTAGTACACCTAAATTGATACAAGCACTAGAATACTTTTAGGAATGTGCCTTAATTGTTATTATGTGCTAAATGACTTATAACATGCTTTAGGTTATCTACCTAGAATTGCTATTACTTGACTTAAGGTCTGCTGCATACCTCGACTAAAAAATTGTATGTGTTTAAGTTTCTACACATTTGATTACGGTATTAGAACTGGCATATAATATTTTCAGAGTGATAAGGAGAATTATGCGTCCAATGTAACACCGTGAATTTTCAAAAGAATTTTTCGCAATTATAAAAACAATTCTCATTTAATTTCGTAAAACATTAAGTTTAACATTCCAATTCGTATCATACAAATCCCAAGATCACATAAATGTATATCAAAAGGCCCCTGCGTGTGTGCAGATCAAGTCGGCGCCTTCCCACGGTCATCGCTAGTACCTGAAACAACAACACTTTCACTGTAAGCACGAGGCTTAGTGAGTTCCCCAAAATACCACACATAAAACACATATTAGCCACTCGATGCTATAACTCTATGGGTCCGTGCACCTAAACTCTTTGAACCCTCGGGTTCTAACTCTAGGAACCTTCCGGTTCCAACTTTATAAATATGCACAGCATAATCACATAGAAATAATGCAGTACAACATATAGCATACATAACATACAAACACTCTGTCACATATCTCTGGTTACCTACTCAAGGTAAAGCATAGTGAGAAGACTCACCTCGCGTATCTCGGTATCTCACGAATCCTGGAGATCCCTCGTGCTCGATCCTCCGAGCTCTAATCCTCCTATCACATCATATGTCTCTAATTAACACTTTTTATCTCTAAGGTTGACTATCCCTAAGAAGTCAACACAGGTCAACTTTGGTCAACGGTCAATGGTCAACTTTGACCGGACTCGGCGAGTGCACAAGGGCAACTCGGCGAGTCTAGACGTTTTCACCAACTCTCTAGGATTCCCTTCTTACACGTCGAGTACTCCCCCTGACTCGACGAGTTCCACCTGGAAGAATCGCGGGGCCACCCCGACTCAACTCACCGAGTCTCAAGAACAACTCGGCGAGTCCCAGCTCGACTCAGTCCACCTGTCAACCCTCTCTAACTCACCCTGACTCACTGAGTCAACCTATGGCTCGACTGGACCACTCACTGAGCGAACTCAATGCAATCTTCAAGCTACTCGCCGAGTCTGCTCATCGGACTCGGCGAGTCCATGCCATGCAATCACTCAAACTCGCTTCTAAGGTCAGATATGCTCCAACAATTCATAGATCTGGCCTTCCTAGACTGATTCATCACGTAAAGCCCCTAACTTGGTGTCCATAACACACCCCATGGCTCATAAGTAGCATTTTGACCTAAGGCATAAGGATTCCAATCCAAAACCTCCATTGATTCCCAAAAAGCTTGGGCAAAGGGACACTCTGGACCTCCAAGGGTGCAGATCTATGGTCTAAATCGCTTAAGGGACCAAGGGAGCACAAGATCTAGCCACAAAAGGGTTCAATAAACCCTAAATCAATGTAACATCAACATAGAAGAGGATAGCTCGAAGGTATTACCACAATAGTGATGCTCTGGACTCCAAACCCTCAGAAGATGGCTCCTCTTGCTTTCCCCTTAGCTGGTTTTTCCTTTCCTTGCAAAATGACACCTCCAAGATCAATAATGGCCTCCTACTTTGCTCCAAACGCTCACACTCGATTAGGTTTCACTCAAGGGATTGGTGAGCACAAATAACGGCCATAAGGCCCTTTAAATAGGTCCCAAACCCGAGAAATTAGGGTTTCATTAAACAGCGCGGACTCGTCGAGTCCATATCCTGGACCCGCCGAGTCCAGGTGAATCCCACGTCTAGAATCGCGACCCTACTCGGCAAGTCTGAGCTCCAACTTGCCGAGTCCCCCCTCAAAACACCAAAATCATAAACAATAAAGATACCTGGAAATCCGGGTTGTTATAATTCTCCCCCACTGGAACTAGACTTCGCCCTCGAAGTCTCGCTCTGAAAATAGCTCCGGATGCTGCTCCCGCATCTCGCGCTCCGGCTCCCAAGTCATCTCCGATCCCTTCCGGTGTTGCCACTGAACCAACAACAAAGGTACCTCCTTGTTCCTCAAAACCTTGATCTTCCGATCTCTGATGGCCACTGGTCTCTCGGCATAATTCAGGCTCGCATCCACCTGAATATCCTCTAATGGAACCACTGCCGACTCATCGGCTATACACTTCCTCAATTGCGACACATGAAAAGTGTCGTGGATCTGCCCCAACTCTGCTGGCATCTCCAAACGATAGGCTACCCAGCCTACCCTCGCAATCACACGAAATGGACCAATATACCGGGGCCCCAACTTGCCCCTCTTCCTGAATCGAATCACTCCTTTCCAAGGAGAGACCTTCAGGAGAACAAAGTCGCCGACCTGAAACTCAAGCTCGGACCGGTGTCTATCTGCATAACTCTTCTGTCGGCTCTGGGCGGTTAATAACCTCTGTCTGACCTGCTGAATCTGCTCTGTCGTCTGAAGCACGATCTCTGTACTGCCCATCACTCTCTGTCCAACCTCTCCCCAACAAATAGGGGTCCGACACCTCCTGCCATACAACAGCTCAAAGGGTGGCATACCAATGCTCGAATGATGGCTGTTGTTGTAGGAAAACTCTGCCAAGGGTAAATACGCATCCCAGCTACCTCTGAAATCCAACACACATGCTCGAAGCATGTCCTCAAGCGTCTAAATCGTCCGTTCACTCTGACCGTCTGTATGGGGATGATATGCGGTACTAAAATGCAGTCTAGTACCCAACTCCTCATGAAATTTCTTCCAGAATCTGGAAGTGAAACGCACATCACGGTCCGAAACAATCGAGATTGGCACCCCATGCCGAGATACCACTTCTCTCACATATATCTCCGCCAACTCCTCCGCTGAAGAACTCTCACTGATGGCAAGGAAGTGAGCGCTCTTCGTCAACCTGTCCACAATCACCCAAATTGCATCAACTCCTCTGGCAGTCCTCGGCAATTTGGTGATAAAATCCATAGTAATCTGTTCCCACTTCCACTTGGGAACCTCCAATGGCTGCAACTTGCCATGCGGTCTCTGGTGCTCGACCTTAACCCTGCGGCAGGTCAAGCACCTCTCAACAAACCAGGCGACATCCCTCTTCATACAAGGCCACCAATACTCTTTCCTCAAATCCAAATACATCTTCGTGGCCCCCGGATGGATCGAAAATTTCGACCGATGAGCCTCCTCCATCAAAGTAGCACGCGTACCGCCCACAAACGGTACCCAAATCCGACCTTGAAAAGTCATAAGCCCTCGACCATCCGTAACGAACTCTGAAACCAAACCAACGACCCGTTCCCTCTTCTGCATCCCCGGTTGCACAGCCTCAGCCTGTGCCCCACGAATGGCATCCAGTACCGGAGCTATCACGGTCAATCCAACCACCTCCTCTGTCGCATATTTAGGTTGGGCTGATCCATCAAGTACTTCAAACTCTTATGGTCCGTGTATATCGTACACCGAACCCCATACAAGTAGTGACGCCAAATCTTGAGGGCGAACACTACTGCCCCCAACTCTAGATCATGCGTGGGATATCTCGTCTCATGAGGCTTCAGCTACCTCGATGCATATGCTATCACATGACCCCTCTGCATCAACACCGCACCCAGCCCCAAAATCGATGCATCACAATATACTACAAAATCCTCCATCCCTTCCGGGAGAGCTAATACCGCGGTTTCGCACAACCTTTGGCGAAGTGTCTGAAAGGAGGTTTGCTGCTCGAGACCCCATGAGAATGCAACACCTTTCCGGGTCAATCTGGTGAGTGGCACTGCGATCTTGGAGAAATCCTTGATAAATCTCCGATAATACCCTGACAACCCAAGGAAACTCCTGATCTCAGATGGTGACTTCGGCACCTCCCAACTCATCACCGCCTCAACCTTGGCCGGATCGACCAGAATCCCTTCCTGGTTAACAAGATGTCCTAGGAACTGGACGTCCCGCAACCAGAAATCACACTTGGAGAACTTTGCATAAAGCTTCTCCGATCTCAAAACCCCGAGGACCTCCCTCAAATGCTCTTCATGCTGCTCTTTAGATCTCGAATATACTAGAATGTCATCGATAAATACAATCACCGACTGATCCAACATTGGCCTGCATACCCTGTTCATGAGATCCATGAATACAGTCGGGGCATTGGTGAGCCCAAAAGGCATCACCACAAACTCATAATGCCCATATCGCGTCCTGAACGCTGTCTTCTGGACGTCCTCATCCCGCACTCTCACCTGATGATATCCCGACCTCAAATCGATCTTGGAGAACCAAGATGCTCCCTGCAACTGATCGAATAAACCGTCGATCCTCGGTAACGGGTAACGGTTCTTGACCGTCAGCTTGTTCAACTCCCGGTAGTCAATGCACATCCGGTGTGAACCATCCTTCTTCTTGACGAACAGGATAGGCGCTCCCCACGGTGAGCTGCTCGGCCGAATAAACCCCTTCCCCAGCAGCTCCTGAAGCTGCGAGGATAACTCTTGCATCTCTGGAGGTGCAAGACGATAAGGCACCTTAGCGATAGGCGCGGCCCCCGGAACCAAATCAATACTGAACTCCACTTGCCTCATAGGAGGCACACCGGGTAACTCCTCGGGAAAAACATCTGGAAACTCACGCACCACCGGAATCTCCTCAACTGAACTCGATCTCTCGGAAGCCACCCGCATATCCATCACATACACCACAAAACCCTTACAGCCCTGCTGTAGACACTGCCTCGCCCTAGCGGCCGAACAAAAAGCTGATCCTGAACGTGTACCCTCGCCGTACACTGAAAGAACTCCCCCACTAGGGTCTCGTATGGTCACCAGCTGACGCTCACAGTCGATAATTGCGCCGAATCGGCTCAACCAGTCCATGCCCACAATGACACAGACATCACCCATCGCAATAGGAATCAGATCAATCGGAAACTCAACCCCAAAAATCTCTAATACACATCCCCGGAGAACCTCCGTGGCACAAATCACTCTATCGTCAGCTATGGAAACTCTCAGAGGCCAACTCAATGCCTCACGACTAACACTAATATGCTGACTAAAGGCCAAAGATACAAAAGACCGACTCGCACCCGAGTCAAATAACACTAAAGCAGGTATAGAGTTCACAAGGAAAGTACCTACGCATAGCATAATATAAGCATAATATCTCAACATCAAAATAAATACATGAAAGGAAACATACCAGCCACAACATCGGTTGCAGCGCGGACCTCCTCCGCAGTCAGCTGGAAAGCTCTCCCTCGAGCTCTCGGCGCTTCGACCTTCACAAGCCGACTCTCTGTAGCTCTGATGGCGGCAGGAGCAGACCCCTGAGATGCTCCGCGCAACTGCGGACACTCGGCATTCCGGTGTCTGGTCTGGTTGCAATGAAAACACACTGCAAACCCCTTGGGGCAGTCCTTGGCCATATGCCCCTCCTTGCCACATTTGTAGCAAGATCCCGCTCGGCAAACTCCATCATGACCCTTGTCGCACTTCCCGCAAGTGCGGCTCTTCTGGCTCCCTGGTTTAGGATCAGCGGGCTTGGCCCGCTTGGCTGCCGGCTGAGACTGTGCCGGTCGCCGATCCCTCCCCTGAGACTCCGCCTCCTCCCTGGCCTGAGTCTCAAGCTCAATCTCCCTCTTCCGGGCATTTGCCTGAAGCTCAGCAAATTTCCGGTACGAGGAGTTCGCAGCGAACTCCCGAATATCCCGCCTCAAAATGCTCAAGTAGCGGCTCATACGTGCCTGCTCAGTGGACACGTGCTCAGGGCAGAACATCGCCCTCTCATGGAACATCCTCGTGATCGCTGTAACTGACTCAGTACCCTGCTTGAGGGTCAGAAACTCCTATGCCAAATGCTCCCTCTCCACCTGGGGAACGTACTCATCCCGGAACATGGTAGTGAACCTCTCCCAGGTCACCGCCGAAAGCTCAGCAGGTGTATAATGCCCCGTCACAAACTTCCACCAGTCCTTCGCTCCCAAGCGAAGCTGGTTCAGCGCGAACCGCACCTTTAAATGCTCAGGAGACGAGCAAGTGAAGAAAAACCCCTCAATATCAGATATCCACCTCATAGCTGCCACCGGATCCTGAGTCCCATCAAACTCTGGTGGTTTGGTGTTGCTGAACTCCCGAAACAGCAATGCATCACCACCCTGAGGCCTCACAGCAGCGATCGCTGCGGTAGCTGCTGCAACAGCAGCCTCAGAAAGAGCGGCATAACGCTCATCAAACGACTCAATCAGTGTGATCTTTATAGACCCAAACATCTCCGGTATCTCTGCCCTGATGGCCGCAGCCACCTCCTCCTGGATGATCCGGCGGATCTCCTCCTCACTGGTACCACTGCTCTCGGGCATCAAACGTGTCCTCACCATGATCTACCTCTGAAATACAACATACGAAAATCAGAATCCACATGAGCATACTCACACTCGTCAACTCTTTCCTCCTTGATTCTTGGTATTCCAAAGATTCTTACTTGGGCTGCACACCGCTCCGGTGCTTTCAGTAGTACGGGCCCAATACTACTGTCCACACCGCACCAGAATACACCCCAAGTCCTCCTCTTTGGATCCCAAGTCCCAAGTACTCTATCATGCGTAGACCACTCTCTAATAGATCTCTCATAATCCCCTCGCTGCTACCTACTCACTCTCAAGCATCTCATAGAAGCTCACCTCTCCCTAGGCTAAGGCATCACAAATCAGGCCACTCTAGTCCTAATAGCAATACCTAGCGTACTCTAGCATGCAGATACATCATATCAATATCAATATCACATAATATAAAGGTATTTTGGGAAATCACCGTTCGGGCACTGACTGATCGTACACACATCTCTTGCTCTGCGTTTTTCAAAAATCTTTTACTCTTTTTGAAAATACATCTCAAATCCTCAGTTTGAGTTCAAATACGCCCGAAGGTGTATTCGAATCCCTCAAACCAAGGCTCTGATACCAACTTGTAACACCGTGAATTTTCAAAAGAATTTTTCGCAATTATAAAAACAATTCTCATTTAATTTCAGAAAAAACATTAAGTTTAACATTCCAATTCGTATCATACAAATCCCAAGATCACATAAATGTATATCAAAAGTCCCCTGCGTTTGTGCAGATCAAGCCGGCGCCTTCCCACGATCATCGCTAGTACCTGAAACAACAACACTAACACTGTAAGCATGAGGCTTAGTGAGTTCCTCTAAATACCACACATAAAACACATATTAGCCACTCGAGGCTATAACTCTATGGGTCCATGCACCCAAACTCTGTGAACCCTCAGGTTCTAACTCTAGGAACCTTCCGGTTCCAACTCTGTAAACATGCACAGCATAATCACATAGAAATAATGCAGTACAACATATAGCATACATAACATACAAACACTCTGTCACATATCTCTGGTTACCTACTCAAGGTAAAGTATAGTGAGAAGACTCACCTCGCGTATCTCGGTATCTCACGAATCCTGGAGATCCCTCGTGCTCGATCCTCCGAGCTCTAATCCTCCTATCACATCATATGTCTCTAATTAACACTTTTTATCTCTAAGGTTCACTATCCCTAAGAAGTCAACACAGGTCAACTTTGGTCAACGGTCAACGGTCAACTTTGACCGGACTCGGCGAGTGCACAAGGGCAACTCGGCGAGTCTAGACGTTTTCACCAACTCTCTAGGATTCCCTTCTTACACGTCGAGTACTCCCCCTGACTCGACGAGTTCCACCTGGAAGAATCACGGGGCCACCCCGACTCAACTCGCCGAGTCTCAAGAACAACTCGGCGAGTCCCAGCTCGACTCAGTCCACCTGTCAACCCTCTCTAACTCACCCTGACTCACTGAGTCAACCTATGGCTCGACTGGACCACTCACTGAGCGAACTCAAGGCAATCTTCAAGTACTCGCCGAGTCTGCTCATCGGACTCGGCGAGTCCATGCCATGCAATCACTCAAACTCGCTTCTAAGGTCAGATCTGCTCCAACAATTCATAGATCTGGCCTTCTTAGACTGATTCATCACGTAAAGCCCCTAACTTGGTGTCCATAACACACCCCATGGCTCATAAGTAGCATTTTGACCTAAGGCATAAGGATTCCAATCCAAAACCTCCATTGATTCCCAAAAAGCTTGGGCAAAGGTACACTCTGGACCTCCAAGGGTGCAGATCTATGGTCTAAATCGCTTAAGGGACCAAGGGAGCACAAGATCTAGCCACAAAAGGGTTCAATAAACCCTAAATCAATGTAACATCAACATAGAAGAGGATAGCTCGAACGTATTACCACAATAGTGATGCTCTGGACTCCAAACCCTCGGAAGATGGCTCCTCTTGCTTTCCCCTTAGCTGATTTTCCCTTTCCTTGCAAAATGACACCTCCAAGATCAATAATGGCCTCCTACCTTGCTCCAAACGCTCACACTCGATTAGGGTTTCACTCAAGGGATTGGTGAGCACAAATGACGGCCATAAGGCCCTTTAAATAGGTCCCAAACCCGAGAAATTAGGGTTTCATTAAACAGCGCGAACTCGCCGAGTCCATATCCTGGACTCGCCGAGTCTAGGCGAATCCCGCGTCCAGAATCGCGACCCTACTCGGCGAGTCTGAGCTCCAACTCGCCGAGTCCCCCCTCAAAACACCAAAATCATAAACAATAAAGATACCTGGAAATCCGGGCTGTTACATTCAAGCCTTCCCTAACTATATTCTCGACTTGATACACTAAACGCCGCTTGGGTGTACAGAACATCATGGTAAAAACTCATAGTAGACTTGAATATGGTAACAGGAGTCAACATCCAAACCACCAAAGGTTAAGAGGAACAACACATAAGAGGAGACTAGGAAAATTCGTACGTGCGCCTAGTAGATTTTCTTAAAACATGTGCTTATTTGGACACATTTTTATGTGTTAAATTATTGTGTGATTTTAGAAATAGTAACTTAGGGACTGCAAGAAAATTCTTAGGATGATTATGAGTAGGTGTGAAAGGTAGTAGAAACCTACACTACCGTAAGCATAGGACTCGCACTAGGATAAGGGAAAGTCACGAGGCAACTAAGTCTCTAAGCTAATTTGATTCATTTCTATCATTACCTTTGTTTTAGAAATGACTACGAAGATAAATATTAATTTCAACCTTATTAGTCATATGGAATCGAGTCTGAGTAAGATGAAAGTCACGAAGTAAGTTCGATGTGGCATCCGAATTAAGTAAAGAGATTTAGGGA
Organism: Lactuca sativa; assembly: GCF_002870075.4. Classification (NCBI taxonomy): domain Eukaryota; kingdom Viridiplantae; phylum Streptophyta; class Magnoliopsida; order Asterales; family Asteraceae; genus Lactuca; species Lactuca sativa. Next base: position 152,860,967 of record NC_056626.2, read on the forward strand.
AAAGATAACCAAATTGATCGATAGAAGTATCGTGATCTCCATTAAAACTAAGCATCCTGTAGCTATAAGTGATACATAGATATAATGTGATTATATAACATTAGAACATGAAGGAAGGTATCTTTTGTTCCATAGTCCGACTCAAAGAGACATGAGTCTAGCCATTGCAATGTACGATGAAAGGTCATTATAACATGACCCATCGGTCTATTACAGTAGTCAAAGTAAAGGCATATCATGAACTAAGCCTATTTAAGATGGAGCAGGAGTATCCAGCGAACATACGAGTTATGATTATTACCTAGGATGGAAATTTAATAGATTCATTATATAAGCCTTGTCTTGTTGATGATTCTGTGACGTAATCATCCTAAGGGCGAGATAATTGCAACACCCGTAGTTTCGGGCTAGTCAATTAAGATATAACAAACATTAAAATGACTTTTTGATAGAGGATTATATTTAGGTTAAATAATCTTGACCAAAGTGTAGTATATGTGACCAGAGTCCGTACATATAAAGAACGCCAAATCTTACTTCATGAGAGGAAGCTATGATTTTTAGAAGTTTCAATGTAGTAGTATGCGACATAGTTTGTCGAAATTAAAAATGGTCGATTGTTAGGAAAAATAATCTAAATGAAAATTGAAGATCGCATTAATAAGATTTTGTCCATATAAAGACAATCGAGAACGATTTTTAACGGACTTTAATAGTCTAAGCCTGTTAAAAATATAACCTTAAAAATAAAGTCAAAATTAGCCGATGAATTCTAAATGAAAGTTGTAGACCTTCTCAATAGCTACGCGTGAATATAAAACGCATTGAAAATGGAGCTCATATGAAAAAGATGTGAATTTTTTGAAGAAACGGAAACTCCTCGCGTGCACTCACCGTAACAACAGAGTGTGGAGCGCAATGACACTCTACCCAAAATATGACATGTGGCACGCTACTAATGGAGCCATGTCACCCGTTCCGACCATTTGTATAGCGTGGGACGAACATTTGTGTGGCACGCACTCCGATTTTTGCTATAAATAACCTTCGAATTACAGTCCATTCCACACCTTTCTTACGTTTCTCTCTCGATTTTCTGTCACTTTTAGCCCCATTTTCCCTTAGTTTTTAGTCTTCAACGAAGCCCGCCAGTATCAGATAGCCAGTTAATAGAAGTTTTCAGATCAAGATTTTTCCTGCATAATTCCCAATTTTTGCTAAAAGCTCTATAAGTTAAGCTACACTTATTTTATTTAAGTGTAACTTTTAATTATAGTCATAGTCATTATTATGAACCTATAACTAAGACTTATCAATTATTCCAAGTCATTATATATATTGATCTACTTGTGGGGATGATGTCTATCCTGGAATTAGTGTGGTGTTTAAAGTGGTATTTCCAAACAGTGTACTCGGTATACCAAACGGACCCTACCTCCAATACAATCTTACCTAGTTGTTCCTTACTTGATAGATCTTGGTGTAAACATTGGGTAAGTGAGGAATCTAGACTATCATTAGTAGATAAAATATTAGACTAAAACTTAGGGAAACTTATATCTAGGTCACATCAGAGGAAAAGTCAAGGAATTTGGTGAAGCACAGCAGAATTCTCTAGTCACCACCTAAGTCAAGTGAGTGGATAGTTTCCTTCATGAACATGATTTTAATACAAGTATCAATTAAAGTATTAAAATATATTTCAAAGAGTTTATATGTGATTTGTATGCTTATTGTCAGGAATATGTATTAGAACCGTATTTGATAATATACGACATGTGAACCAGATATGGTTCTATATGTGTTAAGATGTATATATATTATTTCATGATAGTAATAATGAGAGTGTTATTATAAAAAGTGTGCTAATACCAAAAATATTATGTGTCAAACAAAACACACTAAGGTAGAATAGTTTTATCTAAAGCAGAGTTGATGCTAGGAGTTGAGTATTGTAGTCTTAACAAGATATAATATAATACTTTTAAAAAAAGGCTTTAGTTTTAATTAAGTATAGATATTGGGTAGCATCTTCCTAGGAGTCTATGATAAGTGTGAGGGTAGAATTATGACATTGATGATCTGAGAGTATGGATTAAGTACAATCATTCATTCCTAATCCAAGAGTATAAATTAGGTATAGCCATTCATTACTAATTTAGGAGTATGGATTAAGTATAGCTATTTATTACCGATCCAGGAGTATGGATTAAGCGTAGTCATTCATTACTAATCCTGGAGTATGGATTAAGCATATTCATTTGTTACTGATCCGAGAGTATGGATTATGTATAGTTATCATTACTGATATGGGATTATGGATTAAGTATAGTCATATATTACTGATCCGGGAGTATGGATTAAGCATAACCATTCATTATTAATTTGGGATTATGGATTGAGTTTAGTCATTTGTTACTGATCCGGAAGTATGGATTAAGTATATTGATTAATTACTGATCCAGGAGTATGGATTAAGTATATCCGTTTATTACTGATTTGGGAGTATGGATTAAGCATAGCCATTCATTACTAATCTGAGAGTATGGACTAATCACAGTAATTTTTTTACTGATTTGGGAGTATGGATTAAGTATAGTCATTCGTTACTGATTCGAGGGTATGGATTAAGTATAGCCATTCATTACTAATCTGAGGGTATGGATTAAGTGTTGGGTTTTAAGCACTATAATACTCCTATGGTGAACATGAAATCCTAGATGCTTTGGATCTATGCTTTCTCTAATTATACATGCATTTTTAATTTTCCAAAGCATACATCCTAACTACCATACAATAGAAGATATACAATATAAAACTCATAGTTTGATGAATACCTCTTATGTAGTTTGAAGTTCTTGCCTTTGAAAGCTTTAGCATCTCAAGTGTGATGCCTTTAATGTGTCACAGACACCAAATGCAAGAGGAGGCTTGAGAGAATAAGCTAGTTAGTTCAAAATCGATTATCCAACTCTTAGAATGATGTGTGCAACCGATTTTGGCTCTAGGGGATTCCTTTTATAGTGTAACAAATGCTAGGGTTACATCTTTGCAAACCCTAATGCACCATGACCTTTAATATTACTTAGGCTCAATGGGTTAAACCACCATGAACTATCAATGGACTATCACATTGGTTTAGCGCATCCTAATTAACCATGGATCATTGGCCCACACTATAATAATCATTGATTTAATTAATTAGTCCCCATATATTTAATTAGTCTCTTTTGATCACTAAATTAATTCTTGATCAATAGTAATTAAATAATATGATTTCGCAATTAATATATTATACTTATAATATATTAATAAATCACAAATAGCCTTATTCTCAAAAGTCCATCCTATCAAATTGCAATGGTGAAGGCAACTCAAAAGGACCATGCTACAATCTGTTCAAGTACATCCCAGCTATAGTTATGGGCTTAGACACCAAATCCAACAATCTCCCACTTGGATAAGTCTAATAACTATAGTTGCCAATGCGACTTCAGGATCTGATTAGGAATCGTAGTTTTCAAAACTCGCTGTCGACTCTGACCCAGTCAGTGACGCGTCCTTTAGATAAGGGATCATATATTCCTCTATTCTTCATGATATCATGAGGACAAATACATGGGACATAATTATACTTATTGTCATGCAGTTTGTTTCCCGATTTCCGATTTGTCTGACATAGAACATAACTGAACACATCAATTTAGTTCTGACCGGAGCCGGCACATAAGTCAAAACAAATCATCTAGGGGCCCAAGATATCACTTTTAATCCTCTTAGGATAAAAGGAACAGATAAACCTCGACATTATATGCTTGTACTAACTACTCATTAAATCATGCACAACGATACATTTCATAACGCCAAGCTACTGATGCGTTTTCGTATCATCAATGCACAACTAACTCATAGTCAACAACTCATATATCCTTGTTTAAAGATTATATGATATTATCGTCTCTCAATCACTTGTGATAAATTCCATGAAGTGATTCAGGTGAACATGGGTTTAATCCAATGCTCAAATATTATTTCAGGAGCACTCATGAATGGTGTAGAAAACTTTTGCTATGTCTAATGCCTTAGACAATCTACAACCAACTCATCACAGTCTAGCCTCATAACCTACTTCCAAAGTGCGATCGGATGTGGATAGTTTGAATAATCTTATTATTCTGGAAGCCAAAACATGCAAAGGTGAAACAATAGTACATAATTGACACAAGAAAGTAACTTTACTTATAAATAAAACTCCTTTTATTTAATCGTCAAATGTCAATTACAATTTAGTTATTACAAGTTTCAAAAATTTATCTAATCACTAAAACTAATATCGTCCGTTAACCCAATGCCCCTTGCATGCTGCAAGTGCCTAACCCTACTCAGTCCCTTCGCGAGGGGATCTGTTGGGTTGTCCTCTGACGATATCCTCTTCACAACGAGGTGTCCTTCTTCTACTTGATGTCTTCTGAAGTGGTACTTTTTGTCGATATTCCTGGATCTACCATGATATGTCGGTTCCTTAGTTAAGGCAACCACCCCTTCATTATCGCATAAAATCTCCACATGCTCCTTTATGGATAGCACAACTCCAAGGTCACCGATGAAGTCCTTTAAACATATCGCCTCTTTTGGTGCTTCACTCACTGCAATGTACTCTGATTCACATGTTGAATTAGCCACAATCTCTTGCTTGGAACTTTTCCATGTTACTGCTCCTCCATTTAGGGTAAACACCACTGAGAGCGCAAATTATCTCTGTGAGTCTAAAAACTAGGGTCACAATACCCTGTCACTCTTAAGTCATGACTCCCACCGAGGGTAAGAACCCAGTACTTAGTCCTCCGCAGTTACTTAAGAATGTTCTTAACTGCATTCCAGTGAGCTTTACCAGGATTCCCTTGATATCCACTGACCATGCTCAAAGCAAAGGCAATATCAGGGCGAGTACAAGTCATAGCATACATGATCGAGCAAACTACGAAAGCATATGGTACTTGAATCATCTTCGCCAACTCAGCCTCTGTACTCGGACTCTGAGTCTTAGTCAGTTTGGTATTTTTTCAGATAGGTAAGTCACCTTTCTTGGAGTTCTCCATGCTGAAACGTTTCAACACCTTGTCCAAGTAGGTACTTTGACTAAGTCCTATTAGTCATTTACTCATGTTCCTCAATATCTTTATCCCTAGAATATAGGCAGCTTCTCCAAGGACCTTCATAGAGAAACACTTTCCAAGCCAGGACTTAATTTCCTACGAGGTTGGAATGTCGTTTTCTATGAGAAGTATGTCATCCACATACAACACCAGAAAGCTAACTATACTCCCACTGGCTTTGACATATACGCAGGACTCACCCTCGCTTCTCAAAAATCCAAACTCTTCGACTTTCTCATCGAAACAAAGATTCCATCTGCAAAATGTTTTTTTCAATCCATAAATGGATTTCTCAAGCTTACACACTCTATTAGGGTACTTTGCATTGACAAAACCCTCTGGCTGACTCATGTAAACATCTTCAGCCAACTTTCCATTAAGGAAAGCGGTTTTGACATCCATTTCCCATATTTCATAGTCATGAAACGCAGCTATGGCAAGCATAACCCTTATAGATTTAATCTTCGCTACTGGTGAGAAGGTCTCATCATAGCCAACTCCCTGAGTTTGAGTAAAGCCCTTCGCAACCAATCATTCCTTATATATGTGTACTTTCCCATCTATGCAGGTCATCTTCTTGAAGATCCATTTGCACCCGACTGTCTGACGACTCGGTACATTGTCAACCAAGTTCCAAACTTGATTGTCATACATGGACTGAATCTCGCTGTACATTTCCTCTTTCCATTTAGCAAACTCGGGGCCTGTCATGGCCTCCTTGTAGTTATTAGGTTCATCCATATTTATCAATGTGCTATCACGGATAAATGTATCACCCTCAGATTTTATATGAAAACCATATAACACAGGTGGAACACTAACTCTATTGGAACGTCTCAGAGGTACGGATTGGTGAATCGGTTCAATAGGAGTTTCCTCCTCGGGTTAAGCGTCAGTGTTTGAGGTTCCTTCATCACTTAACTCTTGAAGCTCTTCAAGGTCAGTTTGCCTCCCACTGTCCTCTTGGCATATGATTTCTCTCTCTCTCGAAAGACTCTTCTCCTCGCAACGAAGACAACATTATCACTCGCTCTATAGAAGAGATATCCAAAGGATTTATGTGGGTAGCCGATGAAAATACATTGCTCACTACGAGGTTCGAGCTTGTCATGAGTTTCTTTTCTCACAAAAGCCTCACAGCCCCAAACTTTGATGTGATCCAACGAGGGAACCTTCCTTGTCCACATCTCGTGAGGTGTTTTGGCAACCTTCGTAGTAGGAACTAGATTAAGGATATGGGCGGCAGTCTCTAAGGCATACCCCCAGAATGAGATAGGTAATGAAGCTCAACTCATCATGGAACAAACCATGTCCAATAGGGTTCTATTGCGCCTCTCAGCCACACCATTTAACTGCGGTGTTCTGGGTGGCGTCAACTATGAAAAAATTCCACATTCCTTAAGATAGTCTAGGAACTCGACTCTCCTACTCAACCGGATCGCAACATCTTTATTTTCCTGCCCAATTGATTCTCCACTTCTTGCTTAAACTCTTTGAACTTTTCAAAGGTGTATGACTTATGCTTGATTAAGTAGATATAGCCATATCTGTTGTAATCATCAGTAAAATTTACATAGAAGCGGTTAGCATCCCTTGTGGCGGTTCTGAAGGGTCCACACACATCATTGTGTATGAGATCTAACAGACCTTCACCCCTTTCACAAGTACCAGTGAAGGGTGACTTGGTCATCTTTCCAAGAAAACAAGATCCGCAAGTGTCATCCGACTTCAATTCGAATGACTCCAAGACTCTAGCCTTTTGGAGTGGGCCTATGCGCTTCTTGTTGACATGTCCAAGATGACAATGCCACAAGCATGCCTTGTCCAAAACATTGGACGAATCAATATTCAACACATTATTTCCTAGGTTATCTACAACCATCATAGTTTCATATATACCATTACAAGGTAATGCTTCAAAATGAAATGTGCCATTATAATAAGCATTAACACTAACAACTTTATTATTAAAAGAAATTGTAAAACCTTGTTTATACAAACTGTGAAAGGAAATAATATTTCTCGCCATTTCCGATGAGTAACAACAACTATTCAATTCTAATTCTAACCCACTACTAAGCAATAAAGAATAAACTCCAATCTTGGGGACAAGCGACATTTTCCTATTTCCGATGATTAAGTGTATCTTCCTATGCTCCACATCCCTACTTCCTTTTAGTCCCTACACATCAGAACAAATGTGATATCCACAACCTGTATCAAGGACCCAAGAACTAGCATGCGATGAGTTATTAGAAAGAATAGTGTAAATACCAGCGAAGGTGGGCTTTATCTTCCCATCCTTAGTATCCTACAAGTATTTGGGGCATCTTCGTTTCCAGTGCCCTTTTCATGATAATGGAAGCACTCTGTATCCTTTTGATTCATAGAGGGATTAGCATAACCAACTTTGGTCCCACTAGAAGAGGATCCATCAAGAGACTTTCCCTTCTGGCTCTTAGAAGGAGCCTTCCTCTTCTTCCATTTCACATGTCCAATTGCCAGAATATGGGCAGCAGCAGTAGTAGGAGTAGGTACAACCGACTTGCCTTTCAAGTTGCTTTCTACAGTTCTTAGAAGGCCTTGAAGCTTGCTAAGAGCGTCCTCCTCCTTGTTCATATGATAGGTCATATGGAACTGATCACAACAAAAAGGTAATGAATGTAGGATGATGTCAATGGCTAACTCTTCATCGGAGTTCACATTTAACTTCAGCAAGTGGTCCACATATCTCTGCATCTTTTGCAAGTGGGTCGTGATGGACTCTCTATCCTTTGTTTTAGTTGTGATCCTGGGGGCAATGATCTCATACCTCTCCTACCGAGTACTTTGATGGTACCTTTCCATCAAATCTTGGTGCATTTCGAAGGGCCAGAAGTCCTCATAGGACTTTTGAAGCTCAGCAGTCATGGTAGCAATCATAATACATAACACCTTTGTCGCGTCTCTCTCATGAACCCTGTATTCCTCGATTTGTTCGGGACTAGCAGTTTGTTCATCAATCTCCTTCAGCTCTTTATCCAGGACACATTCGTTGTCCTCATAGTGAAGGGTCGTACGAATGTTTCTAAGCCAAATGTTAAAGTTAGATCCATCTAATATAGTTCTCCCAACCAAATTCATGAGGGAGAATGAGTTAAAAGGGTTTGAACCTGAAGCATAGTTTGGGATAGACATCTGAAAAGAAAGAAGAACAAAGTTTAGATTAGATGAGAATCCTTAATACCACACCCAAATGAAATATTAAGGCTAGGACCTAACACAATATTTTACAATTCGAAAGAGGGATATCATAATCCAATTTAGAAATATTTGAAGGTAGGTAAATGGTGATTTACCAATTTCCACCATGAAAAATGAAATTGATTATTAAGTTTTAATTGGATTGAAATTCCTAGATTCTTTAAAGATTCATTGAACTTTTCAATTGCATGTTTAAATCTCGATTGTTCCCTTCAAGTTTGTGACTAGGATGCCGAGGATTACAAACAAGGTGTGAATAACCATGCAAGTGTGCTTGGTATTCTTAATGTTACAAATCACCTAATCAATGTGTCGGTTAACCACACACACTCCATTGATCTATGATTAACATCAAGCTACCCTTTGCCACTCTTGCCAGTCCCAGATTAGTGTGTTGGTTAACCACACACGCTCCACTAACGACTTAGCAAGGTGCAAAGTGCAATTTCATGGAATAGAACTAATTTCAAATTTTTCCTAAAGTAAATAAGATTGAGAATTTAATAAAAGTTTAGTTACTTTATAATTATCAGTATACTTTTAACGAGAATTAATTTCTTATCCTACCCGTTCGGCTAACAACCCTCCACCAGTCAAGGAAGTGGTGGGTGAGAGCGGACACCCATTAAACCACCATTTTATAGGCAATAACTTTATACCCCCTTATATATCGGCTTCGTGAATGAGGCCTACCAACGGTAAGACTGACTTGTATTATATATATATATATATATATATATATATATATATATATATATATATATATATATATATATATATATATATATATATATATATATATAATTATTAGACTTTAATATTATAATAGTATAAGTGTTGAATTTTAAACTTTTAAAATTCTAAGGTTTGGTATTAAATGTTTTTTTAGTGAGACTTTACAGATTCCAAAACTTGAGGGCAAGTTTTGTAACTTTCAAAACTTTTGGTTTCCATAACTTATGAAAACTTATGAGACTCTTCACATAACTTGAGGACAAGTTACAAAAACTCATTTCAAGAACAATTCTAGATCAATTTTAACTAAGAACATTATCATATAATTTCACTATTGATATAATCTAACTCATAGCAAGGCAATTCATATCAAATAATACAAATAATATCTTTATTATCTTAAAATTTGACAGTTTTCCTTTAATTGGATGAGGATCATCATTACCAAATAAGAAAATACATTTTTTATGATACAAAACATTCTGTGGTAATGATCCTAAACCAATTCTGGCCAAAAACTCGAAATTCTACAACCAGCAGCCTCAACTCGACGAGTGCATGAACCGAACTCGTCGATTTTCCCTTTTACTAAGTGGACTCATTGATTCAGCCAATGGAATCGCCAAGTTCATCAGTCAGAGGCCAGAAAATTGATTTTTTTTAACTTTGAAAAATAGCAACCATGCAAATATAATAGAAAACAATCTTATGCTCTGATACCATTGTTGGGTTTTAAGCACTATAGAGGATATACATCCTAACTAGCATACATCCTAACTAGCATACAATAGAGGATATACAATTTAAAACTCATAGTTTGATGAATACCTCTTATGTAGTTTGAAGTTTTTGGCCTTTGAAAGCTTTAGCACCTCATGTGTGATGCCTCTAATGTGTTACAAACACCAAACGCAAGAGGAGGCTTGAGAAAATAAGCTAGTTAGCTCAAAATCAATTATCAAACTCTTAGAATGATGTGTGCAATCGATTTTGGCTCTAGGGGATTCCTTTTATGGTGTAACAAATGCTAGGGTTACATCTTTGCAAAACCTAATGCACCATGACCTTTCATATTACTTAGGCTCCATGGGTTAAACCTCCATGGACTATCACATTGGTTTAGCCCATCCTAATTAACCATGGATCATTGGACCACACTATAAGAATCAATTATTTACTTAATCAGTTCCTATATATTTAATTAGTCTCTTTTGACCACAAAATTAATTTCTAATTAATTCTTGATCAATACTAAATAAATAATAAGATTTCTCAATTAATATATTATACTTATAATATATTAATAAATCACAAATAGCCTTATTCTCAAAAGTCCATCCTATCAAATTGCACTGGTGAAGGCAACCCAAAAGGACCATGCTACAATCGGGTTAAGTACATCACAGTTATAGTTATGCGCTTAGACACCAAATCTGACATTAAGCACAATCATTTATTAATAATCCAAGATTATGGTTTAACTATAGTTATTCATTAGTGATCTAGGAGTACGGATTAAGTAAAGCCATTCATTACTAATGTGAGAGTATGGATGATGCACAATCATTCGATACCGATCCAGGATTATGGATTAAGTACAGTCATTCATCACAGATTTGGGAGTATGGATTAGATATTATAATTCGAGTATTCCAATCTTATATTTTTTTGTCTCCGTTGACCCTCATCTATTGCTAAAGAATTCTCGAAGCAATATAGCCAATTCATTGTTCACATTAATCCCTCTGGATAAATATCCAAAATTTGTGTATGGTCAATATGTGAGGATCGACGGGATATGGGTCGATTGCTTATATGAGATATACTTGCGTAATGGTAAGAAATAATCTTACAAGTTTTAATATATATATATATATATATATATATATATATATATATATATATATATATATATATACATACATACATACATACATACATGCATACATGCATACATACATACATACATACAAACATACATGCATACATACATACATACATACATACATACATATACACACACATTATAACATTGTAGGATTGAAACCCCTATGTACTCACCAAGTTTTCCAACCTAGCCCACTAAGCTTCTTTGTTTCCCAAGTAGCAGTACAAAGTTACTCGAATGATGAGAGATTCAAGGAGATGTAGATTGATAGTCTAAGATATTGTAAGGACTGTTTATGTTTATCTTTTGTATCTTTTATGATATCCCAAGATTTTATAAATTAATGACAACCATTTTTTCGGAAATACTTTTATGGGACCAAAATTATGTATTTATAAATATTACTCTAATTTAAATTAAGCATAAATAAAAAGGTCTTTTTAGACTGAAAAATAGGAATTTCACACAGCATGAGGAGAATTTAAGAGATGTTCTCAATACCTTGAGGATGGAGAGATTTTTTTGTGAAGTTCTTCAAATGCGAGTTTTGGTTGTGCAAGGTGCAATTTTCAGGTTTCTTCGTTAAACTGGATGCCATTTTGGTCAAACCGGCCAAGATTGAGGTCGTGAGGCATTGGGAGGTCTCGAAGTCTCCATCTGAGATTCGTAGCTTCCTAGGTTTAGCGGGGTATTATTAGAGATTTATCCAGAATTTCTCCAAAATTGCAGTTCCTGTGACCTGGTTGACGAAGAAGAACGTCACTTTTTGGTGGGGACTTGAGCAATAGGAAACACTTGAGACATTAAGGCTGAAGTTGTGCAGGCTTCAATACCGACCCTTCCCGAGGTTATGAATGATTTTATTGTTTATTTAAATGCATTAATTATGTGGTTGGGTGTAGTTCTTATACAAAGGGGTTATGTGATTTCTTACGCTTCGAGGCAGTTGAAGCCTCTTAAGGTGAACTATCCTACTCGTGATCTAGAGTTGGGGGTTGTGGTTTTCACATTCAATATTTAGTGGCATTACTTGTATGGGGTCCAATGTATTATCTATACGAATCACAAGAGTCTGAGGTATTCGATGGATCAACCGAACCTGAATATGAGGCAACACAGATGGTTAGATTTGGTGAAAGATTATGATTGTGAGATTTTGTATCATCCTTGGAAGGACAACATAGTGGTTGAAGCTTTGAGTCGCAAGATGACAAGTACTCATATCAGAGACATATGTTTTAGAATGGTTAACACGTTACCACTATTGGATTTGATCAAGGAAGCACTGATTTAGGAGTTGAAGGAAGAGAATTGGAAGAAAGGCAATATCATGGGTCAGATTTCTTCCTTTGTCAGGGACAGTCATGGTTTGTTGACTCGATGTGGTAGAGTATGGTTTCTCATTTCCGGTGGTGTTAGGCAGACATTATTGGAAGAAATGCACAAGTTAAAGTTTTCGGTCCATCTAGGGTATAGGAAGATGTATAGTTACCTAAGACTTAGCTATTTGTGGCCTGTATGAAGAGGGAGATAGCTTGGTACGTAAACCGGTGCCTGACTCACCAAAAAGTCAATGTCGAACATCAGAGACCCCACGAAAAGATGAAGTAGTTACCCATTACTATATGGAAGTCAGAGGAGATAACTATGGATTTCATCACAAAGTTGCCAAGGACAACACATAGGGTTAATTCTATCAAAGTTATTATCGACATGTTGACCAAAAGAGACCACTTCATCCCGATTTGGGAGAGTTCATCTGCTGAGAAGTTACTGGAGAACTACATCAAGGAGGTGATTGCATGGCATGGAGTTTTGATTTCAGTTGTTTCCGACCAAGATGTCTGTTTTACTTCCAGGTTATGTAGGATGTTCCTAGAGGAGTTGGGTACTCGATTGCTTTTCAGTACCGATTACCACCCGTAGACTAGTGGTCAGAGCGAGTGGACCATTTGGACACTTGATGATATGTTGTGTGCATGTGTGTTGGATTTTGGTGGGAGTTGGGATACTTATCTTCTTTTAGCAAAGTTTTCCTACAACAATAATTACTACACCAGCATTGGCATGCCTCCCTTTGAGTTTCTTTATGGGATGAGATGTTGGACTCTAATTTGCTAGGGGTGAGGTTGATTAATGAGTAATGGGTAGAATTGGAGTGGTGCTTAAGACCATAAAGTTGATTCAGCAGGTGCAGGATAGGTTGTGGACCATACAGAGTAGGCAGAAGAGTTATGATGATCGACGCCATTCTGACCTTAACTTTCAGGTGAGGGATCTTGTGCTTCTAAAGGTATCACCTTGGAAGGGTGTCATCTAGTTTCAGAAACTTGTCAATTTGGGCCCCAAATTCATTGGAACCTTCAGGGTTGTCGCCTAGGTAGGCACGGTTATGTATCATTTGGATCTACTTGTTGAGCTTATCCAGATTCACTTCACGTTCCATGACTCTCAGTTATAGAAGTGTTTGGTTGATGATTAACCAGTAGTTTTCTTGGATGGAATTCAAGTTGATGAGAGTTTGAACTAAATGGAGGGACTAGTTTCTATTTTAGATAGGAAGATGAAGACCTTGCACAACAAGGTGGTGGATTTGGTGAAAATGTAATGGGAGCACCAGAAGGGTTCCGAATGGACTTGGGATCCCGAGGAGGAGATAAAGGAGAATTATCCTGAGTTGTATGCAGTAGTGGATTTCGAGGACGAAATCTGATTCAATTAGGGGACAGTTGTAATGCCCGGTTCCAGGTATGAATTTCTCATCTTTAGTCTTTGAGTTTTGGGTGGCCACAACGTAGTGAAAGGATTGCCACGATGTGGCAGCGATTTCATGAAATGTTTGTTTCACTTGGCCACAATTTGTTTCCTTTCCGGTTACCATCTTTATTCTCCTGAAATGAGAGAAATATACAAAATATTGATTAACTAGTTTCTGGTAGCTTCAATTGTTGGTGGAATGAAGGGAGAAGCGGGGGTTCACCGACGATGTGCATAAGGGTACTCTGGGAGGCAATTATTCATAACTTTTGTGAGCGGGGGACGAGAAGTTCATCGATGGTGTAATGGATTGTCTTCAGAGGCTATACAGGCTGATAACGGTCACTCTCTTCCTAGTTTCTCTATTCACATGCATTTGTTTTCCCCTATCTCAATTTATGATCATCAATACAAGATAAAGAACCAAGATGTTGATCTTGATTAATGGTTCAATAACCGAAAACGAGAACGCAAATCCATGGTGCCAATGTTCATAATTAAGATTAGTGGAGACAACCCCTCCAAGTCTCCAACAACTTTAAACTTGATCGTTCCCCCACATGAATGATCTCCTTATGTGTCGCGTTGTAGAACCTTTGGTGTGGCATCGACAAACCAACTCCTTCTCTAGTAAATTTTGCCTCACCTATACACATGACATTCACCTATGAACCCTTGCCTCTTCCTCCACCGCCTGAACAGTTAAAAATATCTTAATTGTTTGTCAATTGTATCTTTTGTACATGATTTCAAGATGATAATGGTCTTCTTCTCCGATAGGGATGAAACAAAGTCATACCTGATGGAGAACCTGAAACACGCACCCTGTTTGACCAGTGAATCCTTAACTTGACTAGGGATAAGACAGGGATGGTCCCCAAATAAAAAAACAGGGATGGGGATGGGGATACCCCTAGTTCTCGACCCTATACCTAAACCGAATAGATATTAATATATAAAAGTAATACAAAAGTAGATATTTGTAGTAAAAAATAAAATACATACAATTTGATCTAAGTAATCTAACTCATTAGTAATTATTTTGTTGAAATTATATTTTTTTTCCTCTTCATTTGTCAAATTTAACCTTGTGATATTTTTTTCACTTTGGTTTATCTATTATTGCCTTAAATATCACTTTGATAATTTTTTGTACTTGATTTTCTATGCATGTAGTTAAATTTGGTAGAAAATTTGTTTATAGTTTTTATACAATCTATGAATATTTTTATATTTTGTAAAAGATTTAAATTTATATTTGTAAAATTGAAATTTAAAGTTTTTTTACGTAAAAGTTTTCATATTAAAATGGAAAAAAAATATTTGATTCCCAATAAGAATGAATATTCATTTATATTCACCAATGGAAATAAGAATTGGAATAAGGATTTGATGATGATGGAGATGGAGAGTAGGGTCAATGGTATTTCTCGTCCTCGTTTCCATCTCTAATCTCTTACGAGTCAAGCAAGAACAATGGGACATATATAGATACATATGGTTTTTATTTTATTATAAAAAATGGTTCCATTTGCTATACGAAAACACTTTTTACTATGTTTTTGTAAATACTTTGAAAATTACCGTAGTTATGTAAATATATTTTTTTGAAATAGAAGCTTTAAATAATAATAACAATAATAATAATAATAATAATAATAATAACAATTTGATTGGAGAACAAAACGGTAGAGAATAAGAAATGGACAAGTATTCGTGAGTAAGACTCTTAGGCCCCATCACCATTGACCAAATGGGTAAATGTTTTTAAAAGCTTACCACATTTGAATCTATCTCTCTTTCTCTCTCTCTCTCTCTCTATATATATATATATATATATATATATATATATATATATATATATATATATATATATATATATATATATATATATATATATATTCATTTGAGATATTTTAATTTTGTGAGACCGTGAGACGAAATTTAAAAATAATTTTAAAATGCAAAATAAATGAAAAAAATCTAAAAATTATTTTTTTAAATATCATTTCAGAACTCGAATTAACTAAAAAAATAAAAGATAAATAAAAATAAATAAATAAAATAAAAAAATACGTGTCAGGATCTAATAAAATTAAGTTGTCTCAAATGAAAATAATTAAGTTGTCTCAAATGTGCCAATGTGATTTTATTTAGAAATAAATGGAAAGATAGGCACATAGAGAGAAAAGTATAAATGGGTCCCACAAACGAGTTCACTGTTTAAGCGCATGCGTGGTTTTGTACTGTCAAACATGACCCGACCAACCCCTCGATTTTACTATTTATTCAAATTGGCCCCCCACCCCCTCCCCAAGGATACAATCCTATTATGCCTACCAAGGATTCTGTTAATCATATATTTTTTTAATCTATTTTTATATTATATCACATTATAATCGATTCTTTTTCTAGTCAAAATTATCTTGATTTTAACATTTCTCTTCGTAAAATGAATACGAAAATAAATAAAAATAAAAAATAACAGAATATGTTATTTTTCATCTTTAAATTATATCACCACTTATAAAATAGGATAACAACGATCTCCTTTTCTTTTTATTATATTCGATTAGAAAAAGCTTTAAAATGTTTCTTGTGGTTACAAAAGAATTGAGTCTGGTCCTTAAATTTTTCATCCTCAAAAAATGTCTGTATAGTTTCAAAACTTTTAATGAATTGTCATTTTGGCTCACTCCGTCAACTTAGAGTCGTTACCTTCCCCCCACGTGCAGATCATATGAGGGTACGTTCGTCTTATCAGTTAATGTTCCTCATTTATATGCTTTCAAAGGGGCACTATGTGTAAACCATCGTCTTCCCTCTCTTATTGAATATTTCTTCCCTTGTGCTGAAGTAAAAAATGGTGGTTTGTAGATGTGGAGCTCAAGCAGGGATCGTCATTTCTTGGACCAATCGCAACTTGGGTAGGCAATTTTGGAGTTGTTCATGGGTTGGTGGGAGATGAGGGTTCCTTAGCTAGATTGACCCTCCAATGTGGCTTGGGGTAGCGTTGGTTATTTTGGGTTTGCTAAGAGCGATGAATAGACTCCAAGATATGACAAGAGTCATATAGTTTCAAGTGTTGAAGATGAAGCTTAACCTACTAGTTGCATGGGTTTTTTTGTTTGGTATTATTACACCCATTAAGGTTTAGTTTATTTTGATGTTGGTAGTTTTCTTGATTTATGTTATCATAGTTATAGGAATTTCAAAAATATAGTAATTTTGTTGGATGGGAATGGAAAGGTGTTTTGGGTATATTCTATAAAGAAAAGCTTTATGCATTTATTCAAATGTAGGTAATGCAATGGTAAATTTTCTTTGATTTTTTAACCACTTTTTTTATGATTAAATACTTAAATAAAACACTCTCTCTATCCCAAAATTATTCTCAAGAGACAAAAGAACACAAAGATTAAAAAATAACATTAATTATCACTAACTTTATTAAATGAAATGACAAGCTTACCCTTTTGTTGCATTTAGTTCGATGGTAGGTTAACTAATAATGATGGGTATTTTGGTAAAAGAGGTATTTATTTTTAAAAGTAGACTCTTATTTTGGGAGAAACCAAAAAGGAAGCATGGACTATTATATGTCGATATATGGTGGTAGTAGGTTGAGGCGGTCCCGCTTTGTATTGTAGGCCAAGATACCTTGTGTGGGTTGGTTGTAAGTCGTAAGCATGGAGGCTCAGGAAGAGCAGCTGGGTTGAGGCGGTGGGCCAACAAACCCTAGGCATTCCATCATGGTGGCTGATTGGACCTGTTGCATGTTGGCATTCCAGTCCGAGGACTGATTGGCTATGGACATTCTAATCTGATGATTGTGGTCCGTTATGTATGCTTGTATGTTCATCGTATGAGGTTATTTTGGGGGAACTCACTAAGCTTTGTGCTTACGCAGTTATTTATGTTATTCAGGTTTTATCAATGATCGTGGGAAGGCGAAGGCGAGACTGTACACATTCATCAGCAGTAATGAGGATTTCATATTTCTTATATTACTCTAATTTACAATAAATGTATTTTGGAATAAACCATTTTTCTTAATAGTGGATTTATAATTGGGAAGGTTTACTTCAATAAATTGAAAATTTATGGTTATGAAAATGGGATGTTACAAGTCTCCTAAGATCTACAGCTACATGTCCTCTTATTTAGGTTTACCACAAATTGATCTTGCCATGGAGATTTCACTTGGTACTTTCCTACACCTTTGTAGGTAGTTGTATATTGAGATGAATTTGTTTTAATATCCTCAAGAAGTATAAATTTTGTGGTAGTGAGGAATCCGGAACACTTATCTATAGCTTGTTGCACAACACACAATCTTTTCATGAGGTAGTCTTTAATGTACTCCAAGCAAGTGATGATTGGTTTGTACCTACCACCATCTTGGCATTAAATACATCACAAACATTGTTAAGAATATAGTATGTATGTGACCTACCTATGTACATTAAAGTATTTTAAGTTCTAGTTTGAACAAAATCTACAAAATTAAAAATGCCATTATCATTACCTATGAAATGATATTTGGGACCAATAGGAGGTTGGGATCTGCTCTAACCAATCATGAGCTCTATCATTCATTCTCTTTAACTCAGCCATTACATTCTTGAAATGATTAACAGTTGTTGCTCTTTCATATTTCCAAACCTGATCTCTCAATCCCTTATTATTCCACTTAATCTTCATATTCTCCTGAATATACCTTAAATAAAATATATGCTCTGTATTGGAGAATACCTTAGCCAAATCAGGTAATATCCCCTATAAACAAGAAAAAATTGGGTTGAATTTTTGTCAAATACAAAATTGAAATTTCAATTGCATTACATAATTTTTGTCTATCTAAAATGAAAGTAAAGTTAGACATTGGACCCAAATCCAAATATTCCGGTAGCAACTCCATTAATTAGGTCCATGAGTTAGTTGTTTCAGCATCCATAATTACATAAGCTACAAAATATATACTATTTCTAGAATCAAGGCCAAGAGTTGTTAAAACTAGCCCATGATATGGTCTCTTCTTGAATATACCATCAAGACCAAGAAAATCTCTTAACCTAACTTAGAATCCATGTTTTAGTGCTCCCATAAAAACACATATCCTTCTAAAAGTCCTTGTAGTAGAAACCAAACTTGGTTCAGGGTGAACCTCTATTTTGATAGTGGTTTTAGGATTGGTATTTTGAAGTTCCAACGCATAATCTCTTAAAAACCCATACTACTTTTGATAGTTACCACTAATAATTTTCTTAGTTATAGAATTTCCCCTATCCACCTTTTTCTTTTGATCATCTACATTAAAATTACTATCATCACTATCCATACCATTTTGTATCCACTACCTTCACCATCATCACTGTCCTCATCATACTCACCAGTTGTATATCCAAAGAAATTATCTCTTTCCTTTTCCTTTTCTCCTTCTACATTACGCTATGCATCAAATTCAACAAAAACTAAATAATCTTCTAATAATGTGTCATTATCATCTACTACATTGCTTGGCAAATAATATGTTGTGATTGGGAAACTTGGTACATTTGCACTGTAATTGTTGGATTAGATGTCTAAGCTCATAACTATTATTAGTATGTACTCGACCCGAGAGTAGCATGGTCTATTTGGGTTGCATAGCATTGGAACAATTGGATAGACAAGTGAGAAAAGGTTATTTATGATTTATATTAATATATTTTAAATTCTTATATATTAATATGAAATCATATTATTTAATTAGTGTTGATCAAGAATTAATTTGGAATTAATTTTGTGATCAAAAGATACTAATTAAATATATGGGAATTGATTATGTAAATCATTCATTCTTATATATGTGGGCTTGTGATCCATTGTCCTTCATGTTGGGCTTAACCCATGTGGTAAACCATGGATACTCCATGGAGGTTAAAACCCATGGATAATGAAGGAAATGGAAAGTCATGCACATTAGGGGTTACATGGTGTAACCCTAATGAGCCACACTATATTAAGGATCCCATGGTTCATGAAATGGCGCTTGTGGATACACATAGTGAGGGCAAGGGCCGATTCATAGGGAGAACCAAAGTAACCTTCTTCTCAAGTTATTCCATTTGAGGCGTCCACACTATTGGGGCTAAGCTCTTAAAGGTTCAAGACTTCAAGCTCCATCAAAAGGTATGACATCTAAGTATACTTTTGTAGTATAGTTTCTCCATAATATGCTAGTTAGGATGATGCTTTGGAATTTTTTATTTTTGCATGTATAATAGTGAAAACATAGATCCAAGGCACATAGGTTTTCATGCACACCATAGGAGTGTTAGAATGCTCAAAACCCATCAGTGGTATTAGAGCCTAGGCTTGGTTTTCAATTATACTTGATGTAATTACTGAAAAAACAAAAAATTGGCTTTCTGAACACTGGACTCGCCGAGTCCAAGGAAAAATCTAACCAACTCGCCGAGTTTGTTCATACACTCGACGAGTAGGAGGCCCAGAGCGTAGATTTTCGACTTTTAAGGCTGGAACTGGACTAAAATCATTACCCTAAGCTGTTTTTGAACTTATAATCCTGTTTTCGATGCGTTAATGATCATTCTGATTCAATTCAAATGATAATTGTGAAAAGTTTCATGTTTTGTATTAGTTTAATGGTTAGGCTAATTACATGAAAATTGTTTGATTTGAATTGTCTTGTTCATATGAGTTTAATCTAGATCATAGTTTTTGTTGACATGTTTGTTAGTTTATTAGATGATCTTAATGGCCTTTAATGGATTCCACAACTTGTCCTCATGTTATGGAAAACCAAAAGTCTTTCTTGTTAATGAGTCTTTAAAAAGTCATGAGTTATGGTTTTGAAGAGTTTGTCCCATAAATTGTTTTATGACATCCATAACTTGTCCTCAAGTTATGTATTTTCAAGAGTTTTGCCCTTAAAAGCCATATTAAACTCATATGTTATAGATTCCAAATTTTTTTGAATTGCTCAAAACTTGCCCTCAAGTTTTGGAATTTGTAACGTTACACTTTTGAATACTTTAGTTCCAAACCCTAGAATTTTAAATAGTTTAAAGTTCAACCTTTATACTATTATAATATTATAGGTTTAATATATATATATATATATATATATATATATATATATATATATATATATATATATATATATATATGTATGTATGTATGTATAAGAGTAAAAGTCAATCTTACAGTTAGTAGGCCTCATTCACGAAGCCGATCTATAAGGGGGTATAAGGTTACTGCCTATAAAATGGCAGTTTAATGGGCGTCCACTCTCACCCACCGCTTCCTTGACTGGTGGAGGGTCGTTAGCCGAACGGGTAGGATAGGACTCTAATTCTCCCTTCATTAAAAGTATAATGATAAATATAAAGTAACTAAAAACTTATAAATTCCAAATCTTAGTTACTTTAGGAAAATGTGAATATTGTGTTAACCCATGAAATTACACTTTGTACCTTACCAAGTCGTTGGTGGAGCGTGTGTGGTTTACCGGTATACTAACATGGACTAGTAAGAGTAGCAAAGGGTAACTTAATGCTTATCATAGATTGGTGGAGCTCGTGTGGTTAATCGACACATCGATTAGGTGATAAAAGTTAAGGGTACCAAGTTAATTTGCACGGTTATTCACACCTTGTTTGTGATCCTCGACATCCCAGTCACAAAATTGAGAGGGCACAATCGATATTTAAACATGTCATTGAATAGTTCAATGAATCTCAAACGATCTAGGAGTTTCAATCCAATTAAAACTTAATGAACAATTTTGTTTTTCATTGTGGAAATTGGTAAATCGTCATTTACCTACCTTCAAATATTTTATAGCTTGGATTACGACATCCCTCTTCCAAGTTATAAAATATTGTGTTTGGTCCTAGCCTTAATATTTCATATTGGGTGTTATATTGAGGACTTAAATCAACTAACTTGAATTTCTCCCATTGTAGATGTCTGGTTCAGACAACTATGGTATTCCCGAATCCCTTGGAACAAGCTTTCCTAATGAAGATGATGTCCCGCAGTTGGATCATGGAAATCATACTTCTCTTCCTCCACCTCCTCTAATTATTCTCCCTGACCCACAAGCTCGAAGAATTGGAAAATTAAAGGTCACCCAAGCCCTACTTGCAATGAAACATGAAGATGGAAGGCATGTGTGTACTCACGTCTTGGAGATGAAGTCATATATCGACATGCTGAGAGTGTTGGGTGTCGAAGTCTCAAGGAAGTTGGCTTTTGACTGGGTTCTTTACTTACTTCCTGAGTCATATAGTGAGTTCATTAAGGAATACTATGTGATAGACCACCACGTGACCCTTATTGATCTTACCTATTTACTTGTTGCGGCTGAATCAGCAATGTTTTGGCGCACTGGAAAAGTAAATTTGGGTGGAAGATCTACTTCTGAAACTTCCATGGACATTGAAAATGGTAACATTAGAAGTCCATAAAAGTTTTCTCTTCCCATTGGAGTCTGTGTGTTTTTATTGTCAAGAGAAGGGACATTGGAAGCGAAGCTGCCCTGACTACCTGAAAGATCTGAAAGAAAGTAGAGACAGAATGTTTGACTCTGCTTCAGGTAAGTACACTATCTAACTCTGCTAATTTTCTAATTCTTTATTCTTAATACATGATGTGACTAGGTTTCATTTTGATGTTTGGCAGAATCAAGCAAAGGGAAGGAAGCTTAAAAGAAGAGTATGATGAATCTGATCGCGAAGATGGATTTCAATCACATGGTTCGAAGATTGGATTTTTGAGCAACTGCTTGGGAGTTATGATAGATTGCTAGGAAATATATGGGCCCTTGATGATTTTGTGATGACACCCCTAAGTGCTTGGCCAAGCCTGGACTGATTTGATTTGTTCAATTAGTCAGTCGTCATAAATCGGAAATCGGGAAACAACAAATGGACAAAGAGAATGATTATAATCCATGTCTCAGCCCATATGATATCTAGAATGGAGGAATATGTGATCCCTTATCTAATAGACACATCATTTGACTAGGTCAGAGTTCAACAACGGTTTTAACAGCTACGATTGCTAGTCGGTATCTTGGAGTCATACTTGAATAATACTTTTAGACTTATTCAAATGGGAGACTATTGGATTAGGTGTCTAAGCTCATAACTATTATTGGTATATACTCGACCCGAGAGTAGCATGGTCCATTTGGGTTGCATGGCATCGGAACAATTGGATAGACACGTGAGAAAAGGCTATTTATGATTTATATTAATATATTATAAGTACTAATATATAAATATGAAATCATATTATTTAATTAGTATTGATCAAGAATTAATTTGGAATTAATTTTGTGATCAAAAGAGACTAATTAAATATATGGGGATTGATTATGTAAATCATTCATTCTTATATATGTGGGCTTGTGATCCATTGTCCTTTATGATGGGCTTAACTCATGTGGTAACCCATGGATACTCCATGGAGGTTAAAACCCATTGATCATGAAGGAAATGGAAAGTCATGCACATTAGGGTTTACATGGTGTAACCCTAATGAGCCACACTATATAAAGGACCACATGGTTCATGAAATGGCACTAGTGGATACACATAGTGAGGGCATGGGCCGATTTCATAAGGAGAACCAAAGTAACCTTCTTCTCAAGTTATTCCATTTGTTGGTGGTGTTGTGTGATTCCATTTGAGGCTTCTAGACTATTGAGGCTAAGCTCTTAAAGGTTCAAGACTTCAAGCTCCATCAAAAGGTATGTCATCTAACTAGAGTTTTGTAGTATAGTTGTTCCATAATATGCTAGTTAGGATGATGCTTTGGAATTTTTTATTTTTGCATGTATAATATTGAAAACATAGATCCAAGGCACATATGGTTGCATGCACACCATAGGAGTGTTAGAATGCTCAAGACCCATCAGTAATTAGGGTGTTTTGGTACACCTAGCGTGCCATTTGATCGCCTTGATCCATTTCATTGTTTATCACATTAGTTTCTTGGGTAGCATTTGACATTTTGTATGGAACAATACATTTATCATATGTATTTCCTCCATCAACATCATTTACTTGTGATTGTGTAAATAAAATTCCCCCAAATACAGGGTCATTCAATTCTAGTTTCCTATTACAGGAACTTGATGCTCTTTAGTTAGTCTTCTTCTACTATAGTCTGGTGAAATTGTTTCAAGTTCCAACTCCTCAATAATAACCTTGGACTGAGACTTAAAATATGTAAAAATCCTCGTCTCCCTACTTTCAATATACACACTGATTTGTCTATGTTTAGGAACATATGTGACCATTTTTAGAACATCATTGTCGTTCCCCAAAGGCATTAAGCCATAATCTAATGGGACATTAGGGATACAATAATGCTAGTACAATGTCTTTTCATTTTGGTATCCTAACTCTTTAACCATGCCATCAAGTTCATGTACTTAAAAAAGGTGTGTATCAATGAAGTAAACATATGGGACAATGTCATCTACATATTTTCTACATGGGGGTTTGGTGAACATTCCACTATAATGTAGCTTTAATGAGAAGTAGTTGGGAAATCCTACTAAAATCACAGAACATTCTAAACATAAAGGACCATTTTTCTTTGTTAGCTTAAAACCCTCATAGGTTGACTGTGCTCTGTTAATTAGAAGTTAGGACAATGAAGAAGATGTGGGTTTCTTGGGAGACGGACGGAGTTTATAGGATGGAACGGAAGAAGAAAGTACATAGGGAAAAATGATCGCTAACAATAATGAGGAAGGTTAACTGAAATAACAAAACTACCCTCACTAGATCTGCACTTGATGGGAGATAACGGCTCTAAGTTGATGGAGTGAGCCAAAAAGACTCTTCCTTAAAAGTTTTAAAACCACAAGAACATTTTTTAGGATAAAAAATTAAGGACTGAACTTGATCTTTTTTTAAACCACATGGACAATTTTTGTAGTTTTTTCTATATCCTTTCATATTTATATATTTATAAATATTACGTGAAATCGTTCTTGTAATAAATTTAAGAGATATCTGACTATTTAATCATTATTTTATTTTTCTTTGACACAAAAACATAATTTCTAAGAAAATGTTCATAAGTTAGAAAAATATCAATCTTTATATATATATATATATATATATATATATATATATATATATATATATATATATATATATATATATATATATATATATATATATAACACTCTAATAGAAGTAGGGAAAATGACTTGTCAGGATAATTACTTCTTTGTCTTGTTCTCGTTTAGGCAAATTCTTTTTTTTTGTGTACAATATTCAATTATTAACCTTTTATAAAAGCATTTTTTGCAATTTAATAAATTTATCTTTTATATATCAAGCCTCTACGTATAATTTATAATGTATCATTATCGGATATGTTTCTTTGAAAATATAAAAGATTATATAATACTACAAAAACCCATAAAATATTATGTAATCAGAATATTATCTTTTAATTTTGAAATGTTGACAACTATTTTTAAACAATATTTTTTTATAGAGTATATTCATTTTTATTTTCTATTAAATCAATTGTTTAATTAATATAATACTCCCTTCATCCCATATTTATTGTCGATTTTTGACTTTTGAAGTCTTTATGTTTCAACTTTGACCTTAAATATTTTTATTTGTGTTAGAAATTACTTGATGAGACTTACAACAATGAAAAGACATTTAAAACACAATTCATTAATATATTTTGCATCAAGTATTATATATGCAAAATAAAAATACTTAAGGTCAAAGTTGAAGATATAGCATTCTAAAATTCGCAATAAAATTAAACTTTTTATCGTTGTTCCAAAAGAAATTAAACAGATACATGAATCAAATGTACTACCCAATCTCCAACATAACTAAGTCGAGCGAGTGTGTACGGTCATGTCTTGCCCTCCTTTGTACCTAATGATCCCGAAACAATAGTTTTTAAGTTAAATGATTAGCAAAAATCTTATTCAATTTCAACACATATATAGTTTAACATCACACATGCTCTATCCATATCAGAAGGATAAAATTAACATATAACAACATAACAACACATACAAGTCTAACAACAAATCAGAAACAAGCATACAGTATCTTGGGACACGTTAGCTAATGTTGGTCCCCCTGATCAGTACATTAAGCCCTACTATATTGCTTTGTTCGTCTAGCCAATAACATACATATATTCCGCGGTATGTTGAGTGAATATCGTAGTTCTCAGTACCTTCGCGAATATTGTATTCCTTGGTAAGTTGAGCGAATATCATATGCATATCCATCGGTATGTTGAGCCGATATCGTA
This sequence comes from Lactuca sativa, assembly GCF_002870075.4. Lineage (NCBI taxonomy): Eukaryota > Viridiplantae > Streptophyta > Magnoliopsida > Asterales > Asteraceae > Lactuca > Lactuca sativa. The sequence continues at coordinate 152,887,070 of NC_056626.2, forward strand.
TACCTACTAGACACTAATACAGCCTAGTACTTCCCACATACATCCTACAAACACACACAAGCTAAAGTAAAGGATGTATAATATCCATACAATGTAATGAGAAACTTACCTTATGTTGTAGCGTAAACATCAATAAACTTCCAGGAAACCAATGTGATTGAAACACGTCACAACTAACCCTATAATATAATTTAAAATGCATTAACACTAGCTCATAGCATCTAATACCATTATATGATCTTAAATTATTTTCCCAAAAAATAACCCAAAATAATGGTATGTTCAAGCCTACTTTAATACTACTGAAATCTATCAAAACTGAAATCTAAATTTATAATCAATTAGTTTTATAGGTACTAGTTTCACAAGAAAATGCATTTTTTCTATAATTTATTATGAATTTAATAAAACGGTATGTTATAGTTGCTAAAATCGAACTAGTTAGTGAAATTTGATTTTTTTACCTAGTTAGAGCCGTTTCCAGATTTCGGCCAAAACTAATGAAATCTAGTATACTCAATTTATGAACATTGAGCACCAGTCTCGACCAAAAACGATCATCCATGAATGAGTTATGATTTTTCTAAAATATGGACACATTAAGGCATTTTAAAACAACACATAGCTTCGTGTTTTGTGTTACACTACATTCTTAACTCGTTAAGTCTATAAAGAATTAGCACTATGGCTAAGAAATAACTACTTAACAACCAAAAGATATGTTAATGAATTATTGACCATCTGATTATCTAAAACCACCAATTCCAAAGTAAATTGTCTAATATGAGCATAACATGAGACACTAACATCCTTAGCCTTAACTGAACTTTCCTCAAGTTTGCAACAATCATAATGGAATACCACCTAGAAGGGGTGATCTATGGTGGTTAGGAAATATCACACACCAACGTTAGGTGGTTGTCGGTGATGGCGATGATCGGTCCATGGTAGGAAGAAAGAAAGAAGAAAAGAAAGAAGCGAAATGAATAAACACATGCCAACGCATTACCTCATAAGCCATGCATGAAAACACCTCCCCCTTCCTACAATCTTCATCTTCATTGAGAAAAACTTCGACAACAAAATTCAATAAATTTTTGGAAAGACAGGCACTCGATCGTTCTTCTGTCTCTCGATTTTTCTTGGATGCGGCACCAATGGGGTTTTAGGATTAGGAACACACTTATGTGTTTTAAAATATGTGAATGGGGGTGAGTATCGTTCAATGCCCCACCCCCAATCAAATCTCATAGATAATATGGATTTATTTCAGAATTATCGATTTAAACTCCGAAAATGCCATAATTACAGTTCTGACCCCAAAACAATTATCCTTACATCATATGTTTATAAACATTGACAACTCCTAACCCTTTTCTATATATTATTTACAAAAACCTCTAATATTCAAATCTTAATTATTTTAACTGTTAATTATTAATAATCATAGTTATTTAATTTTAATTAAACCAATATCCATTTATTAAATTAATAAAAATTAAATATTACCATATCGGAAATTGGGATGTTACAACTCTCCCCTTGTTTGGATCAGAATTTGTCCTCGAAGTCATCGCTAGCAACCAACTTCGGATTATGTGCCTAAATCTCCACTTTTGGCTCCCAAATCCACTTAAAACCTTTCTGATGTTGTCATTGAACATTTACTAACCCAAACTCTTTATTTAGTAGAGTATTGTTCTTTCTCCTAAGGATAGAAATCGGCTTCTCAACATAATTAATCTGTTTATCGATCTGTAAGTCCTCCGGTGGAACCACCACTGTCTCACCCAAAAACACTTCTGAAGCTAAGGCACATGAAAAGTGTTGTTGATTAATCTCAAATCATCTGGCATATCAAAGTGATACACTAATTTCCCTACTCGATAAATTACCTTGTACAGACCTATATACTAAGGCCCCAACCTTCCATTCTAATGAAACTGAATCACCCCTTTCCATGGTGAGACCTTCTAGAACGTAATCTCTTACCTTGAATTTCAAATCCGATTGTCTCTTTTCGGTGTAGCTCTTCTGCCGACTCTGCGTGGTAACCAACCACTCTTGTACCATCTAAATCAACTCGTTCATCTTAAGCATAATATATGTTCTTCCCAGTACTCGCTAATCAACCACACCCCAACAACTAAACGTTTTACACTTCCACCCATACAACAGTTCAAATGGCGGCATGCCAATGCTAGAGTGAAGATTTTTATTGTAGGAAAACTTTGCTAGTGGAAGATATTGATCCCAACTATCCCTAAAGTCAATGGCACAAGCTCGAGGCATATCATCGAGCATCAAAATCATATACTTCATCTAGCTGTCTATCTACATGTGGAACGATGTACATCACTGTAACTATGTACCCATCTCCTCTTGAAACCATTCTAAAAATTGAGATGTGAAATGAGTGTCCCTAACTGACACAATAGAAACTAGAACCCCTTTCCTAGCGCCGATCTCCTTCACGTAAATGTTTGTCAGCATCCCATCAATGAGTTGCCTAAGAGGGGTAAGAAATGAACACTTTGATGGGCTTTGGGAAGCTAAAAACAATATTTTTATAAAACAATTTTATACAAAAAACGAAAACATTTAAAATTAACTAGTATATTTTAAGACGATTTTAAAAAAACCACCAAGAGGATCCAATTACATGAACTAAAACGATTATAATAACACATAGGTGTTGGATTAATGTCTAAGTCCATAACTATAATTGGTAAGACTTGACCCGACCCGGCATGGTCCATTTGGGTTGCATACCATCATGCACTTGGATAGACTATAATGAGAGAAATAAGACACTTATGGTTATTAATATATTATAAGTTCTAGTATATTAATAATAAGAATAATAAGATTATTTAATTAGTATTGATCAAGAATTAATCTAGGATTAATTAAGTGATCAAAAGAAGACTAATTAAATATATGGGTTGATTGTGTAAATCATCCATACTTGTATAGTGGGCTAATGCTTCATGGATAATCAAGTTGGGCTAAAACCCATAGGATGGTCCATGGATGCTCCATGGTGTATTTGTACCCATGGATCCAAGGAAATGGAAAGCCATGACAATTAAGAGTTTACCCTAATTGTAACACTATATAAAGATATTATTCTTGGCAAAATCGGCCACTAGTGTGTATGAAGAAAGGGCTAGCCGATTTTGATAAGTGTAGAATTCTCACAAGCTATTCTAAGTGTTTTGATGATTGTGATTCCATTTGAGGTGTCACACTTGGGGCACTAGGCACTCAAGCTTCATGAAGACTTTCTACATCAAAGAGGTATGTATTCTATCTTGCTATAGTTATTGTTTTGTATGCTAGATTAGGATAATACCTTGGAAGTTCTTATTTGCATGTATAATAGAGAAAACATAGATCCAAGGTATTTAGGGTTGAATGTACACTTAGGAGTGTTAGAATGCTCAAAACCCATCAGTGGTATCAGAGCCTAGGCTTGCTTTCTCTTATACTTGATGCAAATTGCTGAAAAATGCTGAAAAACTCGATTTTCTGGCTTTCTGGGCACTGTACTCGCCGAGTCCACTGATGAACTCGCCGAGTACATGAGTAACATCATCCTACTCGCCGAGTAGGTTGATGCCACTCGCCGAGTAGGAGCCCCAGACAGCATATATTCGAGGTTTTTGGCTAGAAATGGACTAGGAACATTACCCTAAGTTGTTTTTGAACTTATAAACTTGTTTTTTGATGTGGTAATGTTCATGCTAATCCATTTTCAAAGATAATTGTCAATAGATTCATGTTTTGTATTAGTTTAAGGTTTAGACTAATTACATGAAAAAGTTTGATTTGAATTATCTTGTTCTTATGAGTTGCTTAGATTAATAGAAAAGTTAATTGAAATAGTTGTTTTCAATCCATTTTAATCTAAGAGTTGAGTATAAAATGTGTTTGTGTAACTTGTCCTCAAGTTACATGAAGAGTCACATTAAAGACTCATAAAACTCATAAAAGTTGGCAATGGTTACAAAATGAAGAGTCTTGTGTCATTGAATAATTTTTTATGACTCCATAACTTGTCCTCAAGTTATGGAAGTTCAAGAGTCACTTCATTAAAGGGAAATATGTAACCATAATTAAATCCATAAGTTATAAAATAAAGAAAAAGTTAGTTCTTTTATTAGTTTAAAGTCTTCCATAACTTGTCCTCAAGTTATGGAACTTGAAGAGTTTTTGGATTAAAACTACTTTAAACACATAAGTTATGGAATTAATTAGTTTTGAATAGTTTCAAAACTTGCCCTCAAGTTTTGGAATTCGAAAAGTTTTCACTTATGAATACTTTAATTCCAAGTTAGCCCTTAGAATTTTAAAAAGTTAAAATTCAACCCTTATACTTTATAATATTATAAGTTAATAATATATATATATGTATAAGAGTAAAGTCAGTCTTACCGCTAGTACACCTCATTCACTAAGCCGGTCTATAAGGTGGGTATAAGGTTGTTGCCTATAAAATGGCAACTTAATGGGTGTCCACTCTCACCCACCGCTTGCTTGACTGGTGGAGGGTCGTTAGCCAAACGGGTTTGACAGGACTAGAATTCTCCCTTCATCAAAAGTATTAATGATAATACTAAGTAACTAAACTCTTAATAATACCCAATCTTAGTTACTTAGGAAAAATGTGAATAAGGTGCTAACCCATGAAATTACACTTTACACTTTGTCTAAGTCGTTAGTGGAGCGTGTGTGGTTAACCGGCACACTAAGTTGGACTTAACAAGGTAGGTAAAGGGTGACTTAATATTTGTCATAGTATCGATGGAGCTTGTGTGGTTAACCGGCACATCGATTGAGGGGTAATTTATTAAGGGTACCAAGTGATTTGCATGGTTACTTCACACCTTTTTTGTGATCCTCGGCATCCCAGTCACAAAACCTGAAGGGCACACTCGAGATTGAAACATGCCATTGAACAGTTCAATGAATCTCAAAGATCTAGGAGTTTCAAAACCACTTAAAACTTAATAATACATTTCGTTTATCTTGGTGGAAATTGGTGAATCGTCATTCACCTACCTTCAAATATTTTATAGCTTGGATTACGGCATACCTCTTCTAAGTTATAAAATAGTTTGTTGGGTCCTAGCCTTAATATTTCATATTGGGTGTCATATTAAGGACTTTAAATCAACTATCTTGAATATCTCCCAAAAGATGTCTGGTTTAGACACCTATGATCTTCCCAAATCTCTTGAAACAAGGTTTCCTAATGAATATGATGTCCCATGGATATCATACTTCTTTCTCTTCCTCCAATTATTCTCCCTAACCCACAAGTTCTTGAAAAGTTTAAGGTCACTCAAGCCCTATTGGCAAGGCAAGGTCTAGGTGTGATCACATCTTGGAGATGTAGTCACATATTGACAAGCCGGGAGAGTTGGGTGTCAAAGTCTTGAGAAAGTTAGTGGTTCAATCACTTTCTAAGTCACATAGTGAGTTCCTTTGGGACACCTATGAAACAGACTATGACAAGACCCTTAATGATCTTATCTATTTGCTAAGATCAACTTCCTTGAAACTTGATGGACATTGACAATAGTGACACAAGAAATCCAGAAAAGCATTCTCTTCCCAATGGAAAGGGATCGACCATAGTCAACTCGGTTGACCAAATGGTAAAGAGAAAAACTAAGTCTGTGATAGTCCCGTGTACCATTATCAAAGGGTCCATATGTTAATATTGCAAAAGGAAGGGGCATTGGTTGCGAAGCTGCCAAATTTACCTAAGGATGTTAAAGTCAATAAGTTTGACTCTACTTCAGGTAAAGTCCACTATCTAACTCTGTTAAGTTTCTATTCTGAGATTCTTGATACATGATGTGACTAGGTCACATGGTGATGTTTTAAGAATCAAAGAAAAGTGAAGAAACTTAAAGAAAGAATATGCTGAATCTGATCGCATAGATGGATTTCTATCGCATAGTTCGAAAAAATCGGATTCTTGAGCTACTTCTTAGGAGTTATGAGATATTGCTTAGGAATAGATAACAACAAGTTTTCATATGGATTGTAAGGATAAGTTTTTTCCGCAAAGTTTTAAAATAAAAGAAAATTTTTGAGTTTATTTATTTTAAAATATCCTTACAATGGCATTTGAGGAAAAATTGTTGCTTATATGATTCCATTAATAGCAAGAGTGGAAATATGAAATTGATTCTTTCATTTGTGGTAATGTCTAAATTTACCAAATAAGGAAAGATTCTTATCACCCAAGTTTCAATTGGACCGGAACTTGGAATCATGCAAGTTGTATAGCATGATGAATGAGAAATTTCAAGTTTTGGAAAAATTAAGACTAATTACTTGTTCACATGGATGTGTGAGTCAAGTGAAGGACTAAGGGACCGAGTACACATTCTTGTGCACTGGTCAAGTCCACCACAAAGATTGATAAAACTATTCGTCATAGTTTACTAAAGCTTAGTAAATATGGTTATACTTACAAGCTTAAGTGTAACTCTGAGACATTGGAAAAGGTTCCAATGTAAGGCAGAGCGAATAAGAAGAATCAATTTAGGCAGAAGGATAAAAGTTTCTCAAATCTGAAAAGATGGGAGAGTACTTTAGTATCAGCTTTTGTGATCATCTTAATGATTAAGAAACCATAGCACAATTAGTTCTCTAAGGAAATCTTAGTGCATTCTTATGACTAAGAAGAGGGATCTTGAATTGTTGAAACGGTTAAATCAAGAAGATGAGTCATACTTCGTTCCAATACAAGTCTTAGAGTCATACTCCAAGATTGTAACTTAAGTGACATGTCTTAAAGTAGGTTTAAAACACTTGTCAAATGTAAGAGTAAAAGTTTCCTACTCTTGTACATTTGAAATTGGTAAGTTGTGATGTTTTGGATAAAACAAAGACCAACTTAGGCCAATTGTGTGAAGTGTTTGTCTTGATTAGAATCCGCACTATCTCTTGGATGTTTGACAAGGGAGTCTTATAGATCAAGAGGACAGTGGGAGTCTTAAAGGTCTTGAAAGTCTCAAGAACTAATCAAGAATAAAACCTGAAGCTCTTTACTAGCACACGACTTGAGGTTTATAACCTATCGTGTTGACATATTCTGTGCCCATTCCAGTTAAAGTTGACTTTGCATATGAGTTCTTAGAGTTCTCAATGTGTTGCATAACAACTTGGAAGCAATGGCAGGCCCTTGAGCTGCCAAGTGGCAAGAAGTTAAGATTAAGTTCAATCCATATGGTTTTGGAGTTGTCATTATCCTTGTCTTGTGACTATGGTTTTGACAATTCACATGGGTAAGAACACATACACCATTAAATCTAAGTGTCATAAGGTTTCTCTCCGATTCATGAAAATGATGGTGAGGAAACACTTTCACTAAGTAGATTTTAGCTAGATAGCAATTGTGATATTTGCATTCTCAAAGTCGTTAGTGGAGCGCGTGTGGTTAACCGGCACACTAACATGGACTTGTGAGAAGTGGCAAAAAGGTCTAAACATTATGATTACGGCATCCCTCTTCATAATTGTTTAGATACACAAGTGTGCTATCTAAGGGAAGGTGTTTGATTTTGATAAAGTCTTATCAAAACAATCTAGTATCAAAAATCTGAACTTTGGTAAGAAAGTCAATGAAGTATTGATTTCTAGAAGTCCAGCTGATTTCTGAGTACATGTCAAAGCTAGTGGGAGCATAAGTGTTATGCTAATAATCATCATGTTAGTGGGAGCATGATAATTATGATAAGTATTTCAAGTTAGCAATGTTAATTATAGAAAACAAAAGTTTCAATTGGGACATAGTTGTTTTGCTATAATTAAGGGAGAGGAAATTATACTTCGTCTCAAATCTATAAGCTTAGATCTTGAGGTTTTAATCATTTAGTCAAGGAAATATATGAATTTCATCTTGGAATGGCTCAACATAAGGAAATTCTGTATATGAGTCCATTATTTGCGTTCTAAAATTCGATTATGATTACGGCATCCCTTTTCATAATCTGAATTATGAGAACTTGGCAAATTGAAATGGACATGTTATAGCAAAAGACTGGTTTAGTCTTTATGTAAGACATCATGAATCGTGTCCCATATGCTTCGGATATAGGATCGATTATATGTGCTATATAATCATCCGTTCTGAAATTTTCCAAATGCCTGGGGCATTAAGAAGGGAAAAGGTTTAGAACTGGATATGACTAAAAGGATTAAAACAATTGTCGAGGACAATCTAAGGTTTACCAAAGATTGGTTACTCAAGGACAATTGGAAGTATAGTGTTAATTCTGGAAGGACCATATTGACATAATCTGGAAGGAGGCAACTCTTGTTCAGAAGTGATAGTCAAAATGGATTCTGGAAATGTTTCAAAGTTAGAATTTTCAATCTGTGTAAGATTAAGGAAACTTAATGCAAGAAGGATGTTTCCAAGGAACTGATCTCCTTTTGAATGCTCTGTAATGTTTGTTGTCAAGTCATTCTGACTTTGTGCATAATCATTACAAGAGGATCAATGCATATGAGTTTAGAATCTAACAGATTTCAGTAAATGGCATGAATTTGGAATTCTTGCATTTGCAGTATAGATTTGGGAGTGTGAAAAGAGAATCATTGAAGTTATGTTCAATTGACCTAGTTCACAAAGTAAAGATCATAGACAAACATAGTATGCATACTTGGTGTGTGGCATGACTAGTGTTTAGAAAACATAGTGTACATGCTTGGAGCATGGGACAACTATTGTGTTAAATTCAAGAATAAAGTTGATAGCTGAAACAGTATACAATGAATAATGTGTAATCATATGGTGATAAATAAAAGGTGTTTTATTTATATTCATAAGTTCTGAGACCATATTGGATTCGATTATTATTGTGTTTCATTTTGCATGTTTTGACTTCCCGAATAAACTAGGTTATTCTTTCGGAATGACTAAGTTATTCAAACTATCCACAGTCGGTCATATGTTGGAAGTAGATATGAATTAAGACTGTCATGATGGCTTGTAGAGGTCCAAGGTGTTGGACAAGGCTACAACAATCATGAGTGCTCATAACTTCTGAGTATTGGATTCAACCCGCGCTCATTGGAATCACTTCATGGATTTTATCACGAGTGATCATGAGACGATAATATCTTATATTCTTCAAACCTAGAGATATGAGTTGTTACTATGAGTTGATAGTACATTGATAGCACGAAAATGCATTTGGTAACTCGGTGCTATAAAACGTGCCTTTGTGTATGATTCAACAAGTAGTAGAACAAGCCATATGAGTCGAAGTTTATCCATTCCTTTTACCTTCGGGATAAAAGTGATATCTGTGGGCCCCTCGATGATTTGATGATGACAAATGGAAGTGCTCGGCCGGGCCAGGACTGATTTGATTTGTTCAATTAGTCAGTCGTCATAAATCGCAAATCAGGAAACAACAAATGGACAGAGAGAATGATTATAATCCATGTCTCAGTCCATATGATATCTAGAATGGAGGAATATATGATCCCTTATCTAATGGACAAGTCACTGACAAAGGTCAGAGTTCATCTACAAGGTCAGAGTTCGACAGAAGCTTTTGAGAGCTACAATTGCCAGTTGGTTCCTGAAGTCATACGCAATAATAGTTTTAGACTTATCCAAGTGGGAGACTGTTGGATTAATGTCTAAGTCCATAACTATAATTGGTAAGACTTGACCCGACCCGGCATGGTCCATTTGGGTTGCATACCATCATGCACTTGGATAGACTATAATGAGAGAAATATGACACTTATGGTTATTAATATATTATAAGTTCTAGTATATTAATAATAAGAATAATAAGATTATTTAATTAGTATTGATCAAGAATTAATCTAGGATTAATTAAGTGATCAAAAGAAGACTAATTAAATATATGGGTTGATTGTGTAAATCATCCATACTTGTATAGTGGGCTAATGCTTCATGGATAATCAAGTTGGGCTAAAACCCATTGGATGGTCCATGGATGCTCCATGGTGTATTTGTACCCATGGATCCAAGGAAATGGAAAGCCATGACAATTAAGAGTTTACCCTAATTGTAACACTATATAAAGATATTATTCTTGGCAAAATCGGCCACTAGTGTGTATGAAGAAAGGGCTAGCCGATTTTGATAAGTGTAGAATTCTCACAAGCTATTCTAAGTGTTTTGATGATTGTGATTCCATTTGAGGTGTCACACTTGGGGCACTAGGCACTCAAGCTTCATGAAGACTTTCTACATCAAAGAGGTATGTATTCTATCTTGCTATAGTTATTGTTTTGTATGCTAGATTAGGATAATACCTTGGAAGTTCTTATTTGCATGTATAATAGAGAAAACATAGATCCAAGGTATTTAGGGTTGCATGTACACTTAGGAGTGTTAGAATGCTCAAAACCCATCAATAGGATGTTAAGAAGACAATCTTTTGGAGCCTTTGATCCCACTTGTAATTCAATATTTGATGAAGATAGCAAAGAATAGGAAGGTTAATCTTCTTTATAAGTATCAACCATCAAGAGTAAGGCATAATGGAATGCTAGTTCCCTTCTTGTATTAGTGATTTATTAAGCCTATAAGTGCTTAACACAGTTAAACACTAAAGGAGAAGCACTTCGACACTAGTTATACTTGCAACTAACTTCAAAAGAAAAGCAAGATGGAGAGGATACAACTTAAATTCTACGAGGGAGAAAAAGAAAAGGAAGAAGCAACATACTAACTAGTTATTCTTCTCTTAATATAACATCATGCAAGTATAAGGACCATACCTCTCATAAATGAAAGCATGACATAAAGGAAGATTCATAGCGGTGTAAAAGGTTGCTTCACAAACAACCTCATCCCTTGTGTGAGAACCTAAGGTTTTGACCTTAAATGGTCAAATCACAGGTATCATCCACTCCTTATCATATACTACCATATGCACCTTTTATTTATATAGGGAAATCTCTAGAAAAGACCTAAAATTTTACCCTAATTTACGAAAAAGTCCCAAACTAAATTTTGTTTACGAAAAAGCATAAATTACTGGTAAAAATGACGATTTGACCCCTTTTTTCTGGTTTACCGGTTTTATTACTTACCTGTTTCACTAAAGTCCCATTATTTTACCCTAATTTGCGAATAAGTCCCAAAATAAAATTTACTGATGATTTGGCCCTTTGCTCTATGTAATATACCTTTTACTGGTTTCATTCCTGACCTGGACGCCAAGTCATTAAATGAGACGATAAGATGGATATATTGAGTTATATAATGCTATGTTTTGCATAAAACTTGATATCCTTATTATTGTATATATTTGGAACATAAAATGCATCTAACGAAGACTACAATAGCTACATAAACTAAAAACAACTGTGTTAATTTTTACGTTTATAAGAAATATCAAATTATCTATCTAATCTTATGTAACCCAATATATCTATCTCATCAGACATCAACTCATTTTCTGCCATTTTTTCTTGGAAACACACATTTTATTACTTTCATTGCTGATGTAGATACATAGTGATAAATGAGTCGATGAGATGAATATCAAATTTTACAGTAAATGTGACATTATATAACCCATCGTATTCATCTTATCAGCTAATTTAATGACTAGGTGTTAGCAATAAAATCGATAAAATGTATGTTACATGAAGAAAATGGCCAAATCATCAGTAAAATTTTTTTTGGGACTTATTCGCAAATTAGGGTAAAATAATGGGACTGTAGTGAAACATGTGAGTAATAAAACCGGTAAACCTGAAAAAAGGGGTCAAATCGTCATTTTACCGGTAATTCATACTTTTTCGTAAACAAAATTTAGTTTGGGACTTTTTCGTAAATTAGGGTAAAATTTTAGGACTTTTCTGGAGATTTCCCATTTATATAAACCAACTTTATATAAATGGATTACAAATGATCCAAAAAGATGTACACAACATATAAATCATACTTTATGAGTTTCTAGTTGTTTTCCTCACTTAGAAAATATTATTTGCATAAATAATAATTTCTTAATTAAATACAATAATTGATCATATTTATTAATAATAAATATTCAATTTGTGCCAACTTGATTAAGGTGTGACCCTATAGGATCATATGCTATTAGCAAATATCATTCCATAATGACTCTTAAGCATATAGATCCAATACACTTGTAGTCCATCGATCGATGATGACCCCTATCGCATTGACTACTCATGGATTCCTTGGAAATTTCTTGAAAAAAATCCATTGTGATATGTTCGCATACCCGCACGAAAATCTCTAAAGGCTACAACTTACCATGCGGTCTCTAATGGTAATCCTTAAACTTCTGTAATGTCAAGCACTCCTCCACATACCTAACGAAAACCCATTTAAGAAAGAGCCACTAATAGATGTCATGAAAGTCCTCATACATCTTATTCACTTTGGGATGTATGGAAAATTTATACTTGTGAGCCTCGACCATCAATATATAAATGTTACTTCTCGTGTAAGAATCCAAACCTGGTCATAATGTGTCAAAGAACCCCGACTGTCTCGAATAACAATTAAATTTTTTCCTAAACCCTTTCACATTTGGCGTTCTCATCCACTAATAACACATCATGTGTCTTACTAATCAAATCCATCAAGTGAGTAAACATAATCATCCGCAGATGTAACTCCCGAAGTGGATCACCAACCGGCTTCCGGCTAACAACATTAACAACTACATTCACTTTACTGGGATGGTAAAGTATCTCTCCATCAAAATCATTAATCATGTCTAGCAATAAAATCCAACTCCATTCAAAAACTCCCATAAATCAAAAATTGATGCTTTGAAACTTCCGGTGCCAACTCTCAAAGGCTGACGATCATTCCTTCCCCCCTTCGGGTATAAAATCGACTAGTCCCTTGATGAGGAAAAGTATTAATCCAAAATCCTATATCAACATATCCTCAATATCTCAACAAAGACAATATCATGACACTTGTCCATACAACTCCTAGCACTCGAGTTGTCTCCATGACAAATCAACACTCCCAATTTCATGAACAAGGCGTACCCTATCCGCTAGCTAACAATATTCCACTGGTACACCCAACCTGCACTCTTAAATCGTTCGACTTTGCACCCAAGGTCTTACACCTCAAACTGAATAGTACACCATGGTACCCTCATCTATCAATTACCGAACAATCATACTAAACCAATATAAACATGATTTAGTATGTACCAATTATAAACTCATAAGTAACACCGATGTGGGCCTACGTGCATGTAACCAACATTCCACAAACTTGTAGGTTTCTGGTTACCAATCATTTAGCTTGTCGCACCTTGTCGTTGATGCTATCAACCCATTTCTGTCACAACCAGGAAATTCTAACGCTTTTGTAAACATTAACAAGGATAACATTTGTAACTAAAACTTGAAAGCATACAAGATGTTTATTCAATGACAACGAAATTCCATCAAACACTCTTTACAAACACTTCAAATAGTCAACAAAGGATTGGAAACCCTAAAACTCCCGGTTTAAGTCCAATATGGACTAGGATTTTCTTATTGAGCCTAATGGACCAATAAGCCTCTAATTTGACTAATTTGGGCTTAGAACCCTTAATTGGGCTCTAATTCAACCCACCTTCATAAGATTTGACATTTTGGTCCATATTGGGCCTAAAATGGAATAAACTACTCCAATAAGCCTTCTTGGGCCATAACTAACCTAATTAGCGTTAATGGGTCATAAAACCCATTCTCTTAGCTAGTTGGGCCGTGAACCATCCAAAGGATCCCAATGGACCGAAAACCTTCTCCATGAACCTCATAGTTTCGAACATAGGCTAGAAGTGGGCCAAAATTAATCCATACCTTCTTTCACTAGGCCCATTTTGGCCCAAGAAAAAACAAGGGGAAGAATAAAAAGAATTAAAAGGAAATTAGGAGAATTAAGGAGGGTTAGCCACCTCCTTATTACATGGTGGATTTCCATGCATGTCATTTCACTCCTTCTCTCCTCTCTTCTTCTTCTTCTCGGCTGAGGATCATAACCACACCACCATCTTCAAAATTTCACTTCAAACTCTATCAAGAACACCTTCTTCCTTCCTCTAAATTTTTGAGAATCATAAGAGCTTCAAGAAGGTTTTCATCCAAAAATCACTTCAAGTTACATACTAGTGGTAAGATCTTGCAAACATACTTTCTTTCTACACTTAATCACACTTCTTACCACCTTAAATTCTTGATCATACTCCCTAGAACTTTTCAAATTCGAAGGTCTCTTCAAGGAGCTTGCTAGGGCCGAAAAACCATACAAACCTCCTTCATATTTGCTTCAAAACCGAAACAACAAACCCAAGGTGAGTTGATACCCCCTTGTTTTTGGTTTTTACTTGTTTGCGGGGGGAGAATACAAGTGTTATGTGTTGATCTATGTGTGTTTGCATGTTATATGTGATTTCTTTGGTTTTTGTTGTGATAATGTGTTAATACTTATGATATTTCGAGATCTATAGCTAAAATGTGAAAGATTCATAAACAAAAACATAATAAACAACATACATCATAGATTTAAGAGTCCTTAAGTTTAATAAGTGAAAAACAAAGCCAAAAGATCTTTACAAGTGTCATTTTTGCAAAAATAACAAAGATTGGGTTGAAAGTTGAAAATTTTCGGTTTTATGAGGGTTATAAAGTATTATTTATATAAAAGCTGATTTTTATGAAAATAATACTTTTCAAAGGACAAAAATATAAAATTTTACTTAATGGGCTTATATTTGGGCCTCACGGGTTTTTGGGCCCAAAATTACGAAAAATGAAGGGTTTTGGGGCTGAAGTTGCAAATTTATCAAAATATGAGTCTAAAACGTAAATAAACTATTTCAGGGGCTGAAAATGATTTTGATGCAAAAATTGGACTAAAAATGCAAAGTTTTTTATTTTGGGGTCAAAATTGTAAAACTTACGGAATTTGAGCCAAAAATGTAAAATTTTTAAAAATAAAGGATGGAAATGAAAAATACTATAATTTTGGGCTAAAATTATTATTTAAATAAAGTTTGGGTCGAAAAGGTCAAGAAAAATGGTTTAAGGACCAAAAATGACAATTTTCATAAAAAGGGACTAAAAGTGCCATTTTTATAGATAAAGGGGCTGCAATGGTCAAACTAAATGTTTTTCGGCTGAATAGAAAAATAAAAATTTTTGGGTTAAAAATATCAAGTTTATAACGCATGGTTTTAAATATATATATATATATATATATATATATATATATATATATATATATATATATATATATATATATATATATATATATATATATATATATATATATATATATATATATATATATATATATATATATATATGTATGTATAACCAAAGCTTCGTTATAAATTAAACGTCAAAGTATTTTAACACTTCGAATAAACATTTAGCTCACAACAAATACCTATATTACGAACTTAAGATCAATAAATTGTAAATGATTCAATGGTTGGGCTCAAATATCTTCTATTCATGGTATTAGGCATTTGTGGCCCAATATCATGATTATTGGGTCCAATATATTCACACATGTTTATTGGGCTTCCGGTGACCCAATTACATGCCTATTGGACCCTCAATGACTTTTACATGCTATTGGGCCTTAGTGGCCCATTTGCATTGCTAGTATGGTCCAAATCATTCATAATATGCTTAATGGGCTATAACGTGTCCGTAGCATACTCGATAGTCTATAATAACATACATAATTAGTGGGCCGCCGTTGTCCTATTTCATGTCTGTTAGGCTTACTTCATATTCACTTAAACATCATTCGGGTTGTAAAACAAGTTTATTCAATTTCATGGGATTTAGTGAGAAATAACGAGTGGCGCCAACAAGTGTTGGCCGTAGCCTGTAGTTATAATCAGAGTCTCCTGGAGGGAGAGCAAGAGTTTGTGTATAGATCTATACAGAGGTGACTCCCCTACACCTAAGTTGTTCCCTACAGTTAGACTCGGCCAATCTAGGGTGACAAAATCATGATCAAAACTGGTGTTTGGAAAAATGCCAAGACAGACGAATTAGTCATTATTATGCATGGTTATAACGACTCGCATAGAGATCTATTACCGTTTCAGTATTCATGGGAAATCATATTCATACACGCTAACGAAGCAAAGTGATTCATACAATATTACAAAACCAACCTAGCATTTAAATTGTAAAACATCGGGTTTTCCGAGGAAACGACATTATTCACTTCTACATACAACAACTATAATACAAGAATCAGTTTTGAAGAACAATCACTTTTACATGTTTTGAAATCACAAACATATGCACTTATGGGATCATCACATCTTTTTTCGCAAACAGTTTTTGTTATAGAAAGTATCAGATTTTCTGGGTTTTACAAACAATACAAAACTAGTTCTAAATCAAACATGCTTACGAACTCACCAACATTATATATGTTGATGATTTCAAAATAACTTGTATTCTCAGGAAATCGTTAGACTGAAGAACCTCCAATTGTGTCTCAGGAAATTTCTTTTGTGAAATGTTAGTCATCAGACAATTTATGTTTTGAAATATGTCATGTAAACAATGTACTTGATGTGAACAAGATCAGTTGTAATATATTAATGCATGGTGATGTTTATGTTATGTTTCATGTATATGCATTGTAATGAAATTTCAATTTAAGTGACACAAGCCTCGGATGTTTCCGTCGTCTAGTTCGAGGGTGTGATGGTTGGTATCAGAGCAATGTTTATATCGAACTAGCATATCTAACCATACATGATATGCAACTATAAACAACATGGGACTAAATAACTCTGAACAAATCAAAAATTTCACACATATGTGCGTATGTCAGGATAATAACCTAACAATACTTAATAAAAGCTTCTGGAGGAAATTAAACACTATGTTTAAACCTGGGCAGTTATGTAGTTATATTAGGGATAAATATAGCCTGATCAACTCTATTTATTCAGAATATGATCACCATGTGTTTGGGAGTAGTCGTAGGGAGCAATGAATCCAAACGCCTACCCCACTCTCCAATAACTCTAGGGATCCAAACACAAATAATTAAAATTACTATAAGAATAATCAAAACATGACTTGTTCCCGCGCCCCCATGCAGTCACCATGGATGACGATAAGCAAGGGGTACACTTCTACCCAGAGCTAGTGGCACAAGGAGTGATCGAGGATGATCCTGAAGGGGAACAAGGGGGAGCCCATGATGCTGGACCCGATGTGGATTAGGAAGAATATGTGGTAACTGATTTTAAATATGACGAATCTGACCAGGAGTTAGATGAAGAGAAGGATGTAGGGTAGGCACGTAGTGAACCCCACCTATCGAAAGCCCCATCAGATCCCCGCACGATTCAAAAGGGTGATACAGACTATCTACGCTCCCTCGAGGAAGCAATTATCAGCCTTAAGCTTCAACTTTTTACGGCGGAAGCAAGGGCTATACGAGTCGAGCAAAGGGTAGAGGTAATCACCCAAGAGGCGGATGAACTGGCTGAACTCCTGATACGCTAGCTCAATGATTGAGTATCATCGTCATCTCTTCTGATAGGGCTTGATTTACTACTTGCTATATAGGTCTCACCGATTGAGGAATAAGCCGTATCTCCTACTAATATTATGTTTCCCCCTGGCACATCCCACCATGACGAGGACTATCTGTATCTATCATTAGTATTATGTTTATGTGATCTATGCTATGTACTATCGACTTTATGTTTAAGTGATTACACTACTCATAGGGTCGTCATGCTGCCAGATTTTATATTTCCATGTACTATATGCCTTCTGGCAAATTTTCAAGTATCAAAACTATTAGTATTAATGAAAATGCTTTATGTTTTATCATGATATTGTTATCTAGTATGTGTTTTAATTCCTTGTTTTATGTCAAAGTGTGAAATTACTTAAGTACATGCCATACCCCTAGACTATAGGATCACAGCCCGCAAAAACCATTGGCACTCAACATGTTTCCGTTCCATGACAGAAAGATGCCTCAAAGACCCACCCGTGGGAACCCCGGGCTGACACCTCCAGAAATCAATTCAGCTGCATTTCAAGCGGCTGTATCTGCTGCAGTCACAGCAGTGCTGGCGCAGTTTCACAATGGAAACAATGGTGGAGGCAACGGACAGGGAGCCAAAAGTTCAAACAACGGAATGAACCGGGGGCCTACCAAGACATGCTCCTACAAAGATTTCACCAACGCCAAACCGCGAAACTTTAATGGCACAGAGGGAGTAATAACCCTAAAAATATGGATTGAAAAGGTGGAATCGGTGTTCGAGATATGCGGATGCCCTAAAGAATTCAAGGTGAAGTTTGCAGCATGTACATTTGTTGATTAAGCCCTCACCTGGTGGAATGGACATGTGGAGGCTATGACTCTTCTAGTGGCTAATGCCATGCCATGGACAGAATTGCAGGAAATGCTAATGGCTGAATACTGCCCGCGTGGCGAAGTTCAGAAAATGGAGAAAGAGTTATGGAATCTCACCATCTGAAACTCCGACATTGATGCCTACATATCAAGGTTTAGTGAACTGTCTCTGTTGTGCCCTATCATGATTACCATAGATGGAAAGAAGATCAAGTGATTCATCTGGGGATTAACCTCCCCAATTCAAGGAAACGTGATATCCGCAAATCCTGAAACCTTTGACAGCACCAAGAGGTTGGCCAAGAAGTTGTACGACCATAATAACAAGAAGTGCGAAAAAGCAGGGGAAACTGAAAGCAAGAAGGAGAGTAATAACAAGAAGGGAAAGAATAACAAGAGGAAGAGATGAAAAGGCTCAGATTCGTCAAAGAAACAACAAACAGTGACAGTTCATGCTGCAACCACCCAAGTCCCCTCCACACCACATGCTCCAGCCTCATCCACCCCAAGTGCCCCTAAGTAGTATTCCGGAAATCTCCCAAATTGCAACAAGTGCAATCTCCATCAAAATGGTGAATGTAGGGAGATGCATTGTACCAGTTGCAACTGAAAGGGTCACACGGAAAAATATGGTAGGACATATCCCCCCCAGAACCAGCAACAAGGAAACAACAACAACAACTGCAACAACAACAACACCAACAACAATCACGGCAACAACGCTAGGGCTAGCCATACCTGTTATGGATGTGGAAGGACTGGGAATTTCTGTCAAAACTGCCCCAATGTCAATAACCAAGGGAATGGAGGAGCAGGGAGAGTGCTGACCATGGGTCAAGGAGAAGCGGTTCAGGATCCTGCTGTTGTCACTGGTACGTTTCTCCTTAACAACACATATGCATGCATCCTGTTTGATACAGGGGCAGAGCGGAGTTTTGTGAGTAATAAATTAAATCATTTGCTAAAACAACAACCCTAGAAGCTTAATGAAACATTTACGGTGGAAATGGCTAATGGGAAAACAGAATCAACTGGGAAATCTACGTAGGATGTACCCTAAACTTAAATCACCACGCGTTTCAAATAAATTTGATGCATGTAATTATTAGGAGTTTTAATGTGATTATCGACATGGATTGGTTGAGCCCCCATCATGCCAAAATTATGTGTCACAAGAAGGCTGTTCGCCTTCATCTCCCTAACCACGAAACCCTAATTATATACGGAGACAAACCCAATATGAACCTTTATCTTATCTCGTGTATTAAGGCACAAAATTGTCTACAAAAGAAGGAGTTGGTGTTTCTGGCTCACATCGTGGATAAATCCAAGGAAGAGGTTGGTATTCGAGACATCCCAGTGGCTTGCGATTTCCCTGACATCTTTCCTGAAGACCTTCTGGGGATACCCCCAAAAAGATAAGTCGAGTTCCGAATCGAACACCCATCGCCAAATCGCCCTATAGGTTGGCTCCATCGTAGATGCAAGAACTGTCAAGCCAACTCAGAAAACTCTAAAGCAAAGGATTTATCTGACCTAGCTTCTCACCCTAAGGAGCTCCAATCCTTTTCGTTAAGAAGAAGGATGGATCCTTTAGGATATGCATCGACTATAGAGAGCTGAATAAGCTCACTATCAAAAATTGCTACCCACTTCCACGAATCGAAGATCTATTCAACCAACTTCAAGGAGGAAATTACTTCTCTAAGATAGATCTATGATCCGGCTACCATCAACTCAAGGTTCGGGAAGAGGATATCCCCAAGACCGCTTTCCGAACTCGCTATAGACATTATCAATTTGTTGTAATGCCCTTCGTACTAACGAATTCCCCTGCTACATTTTTGGACCTGATGAATCGAGTTTGCCGACCATTCCTCGACAACTTTATCATCGTTTTCATCGACGATATCCTGATCTATTCTCGAAGCAAAGAAGAACATGGTCGACATCTCCAACAAATCTTGGAAACCCTACGGACATAAAAGTTATATGCAAAACTCTCTAAGTGTGAGTTCTGGCTCCGTAGCGTAAACTTTTTAGGTCATGTTGTCAGCCAAGAAGGAATACATGTGGACCCTTCTAAGATCAAAGCTATTGAAGGATGGGCAGTCCCAACGACACCCACAGAAATTTGTCAATTTCTGGGTCTCGCAGGCTATTACAGAAGATTCATCCAGAACTTCTCCAGAACAACCAACCCACTAACCATGCTTACACAAAAGGGCATACCATTTGAATGGACAGTAAAAGCAGGAGGTTACCTTCTGAACTCAGAAATGAGCTCTCTGTAGTGCACCAATACTATCATTACCAGAGGGAACTGAGGACTTTGTAGTTTACTGTGATGCTTCAAATCAGGGTTTAGGCTGTGTACTCATGCAGCGTGGGAAGGTGATAGCTTATGCATTCTGACAAATAAAGACACATGAGGTGAACTGTACCACCCATGATCTCGAATTGGGAGCTGTGGTCTTCGCTTTGAAGATTTAGAGGCACTACCTTTATGGTAAAAAGTACACCATTTTCACCGACCATAAGAGCCTCCAACACATTTTAAATAAAAAGGAGTTAAACATGAGGCAACAAAGATGGGTTGAGCTGCTAAATGATTATGAGTACGAAATCAAGTACCACCCACGCAAGGCTAACGTGGTAGTTGATGCCTTGAGTCGAAAAAATACTCAAATCGTAGTGTGAAAACTCTTTCAATAACCATTCAATCCGATCTGTTCTCGCAAATCAAAGAAGTCCAGTGGCCTATAGGCTGCAACTACTTGTTTAGCTCAGCAGCGTACACCCTGTGTTCCATGTTTCCAATTTGAAAAGGTGCTTGTCCGACAAAACTCTTGTCATCCCATTGGATGAAATCGAAATCAATGAGAATCTCATGTTCTTCGAGGAACCAAATGAAAATGGACAGGGAAGTGAAGCGTACTAAGAAAATTCGCATTCAGATTGTGAAGGTTCGATGGAACGCAAAGAGTGGACCGAAATTCACATGGGAACGCGAAGACCAAATGAAACAAAAGTACCCTCACTTATTCTCGCATTCTCAAATCTAGCTTCAAAAGGAATTTCGGGACGAAATTCCCTCTATCGGGGGGATGATGTCACAACCAGGAAATTCTAATGCTTTTGTAAACATTTACAAGGATAACATTTGTAACTAAAACTTGAAAGCATGCTTGTTATTTATTCAATGATAACAAAATTCCATCAAACACTCTATACAAACACTTCAAATAGTCAACAAAGGAATTGAAACCCTAAAAATCCCGGTTTAAGTCCAATATGGACTAGGATTTTCTTATTGGGCCTAATGGACCATTAAGCCTCCAATTTGACTAATTTGGGCTTAGAACCCTTAATTGGGCTCTAATTCAACCCACCTTCATAAAATTTGACATTTTGGGCCATATTGGGCCTAAAATGGAATAAACTACTCCAATAAGCCTTCTTGGGCCATAACTAACCTAATTAGCTTTAATGGGTCATAAAATCCATTCTCTTATGCTAGTTGGGCCGTGAACCATCCAAAGGAGCCCAATGGGCCGAAAACCTTCTCCATGAACCTCATAGTTTCGAACATAGGCTAGAAGTGGGCCATAATTAATCCATACCTTCTTTCACTAGGCCCATTTCGGTCTAAGTAGAAAAAGGGGAAGAATAAAAGGAATTAAAAGGAAATTAGGAGAAATAAAGAGGTTTACCCACCTCCTTATTACATGGTGGATTTCCATGTATGTCATTTCACTCATTCTCTCCTCTCTTCTTCTTCTTCTCGGCCGAGGATCACAACCACACCACCATCTTCAAAATTTCTCTTCAAACTCTCTCAAGTACACCTTCTTCCTTCCTCCAAATTTTCGAGAATCATAAGAGCTTCAAGAAGCTTTTCATCCAAAAATCACTTCTAGTTACATACTAGTGGTAAGATCTTGCAAACATACTTTCTTTCTACACTTAATCACTCTTCTTACCAACTTAAATTCTTGATCATACTCCCTAGAACTTTTCAAATTCGAAGGTCTCTTCAAGGAGCTTGCTAGGGCCAAAAAACCATACAAACCTTCAAAACCGAAACAACAAACCCAAGGTGAGTTCATACCAGCTTGTTTTTAGTTTTTACTTGTTTTCGCAGGGAGAATACAAGTGTTATGTGTTGATCTATGTGTGTTTGCATGTTATATGTGATTTCTTTGGTTTTTGTTGTGATAATGTGTTAATACTTAATATGTTTCGAGATCTATAGCTAAAATGTGAAAGATTCATAAACAAAAACATAATAAACAACATACATCATAGATATAAGAGTACTTAAGTTTAATAAGTGAAAAACAAAGCCAAAAGATCTTTACAAGTGTCATTTTTGCAAATGTAACAAAGATTGGGTTGAAAGTTGATAATTTTCGATTTTATGAGGGTTATAAAGTATTTATTTATGTAAAAGCTGATTTTTATGAAAATAATACTTTTCAAAGGACCAATAATATAAAATTTTACTTAATGGGCTTATATTTAGGCCTGACGGGTTTTTGGGACCAAAATTGTGAAAATGAAGAGTTTTGGGGAATGAAGTTGTAAGTTTATCAAAATATGAGTCTAAAACGTTAATAAACTATTTCAGGGGCTGAAAATGATTTGATGCAAAAATTGGACTAAAAATGCAAAGTTTTTGATTTTGGGGTCAAAATTGTAAAACTTACGGAATTTGAGTAAAAAAATGTAAACTTTTTACAAATAAAGGCTGGAAATGAAAAATACAATAATTTTGGGCTGAAATTATTATTTAAATAAAGTTTGGGTCGAAAATGTCAAGAAAATGGTTTAAGGACCAAAAGGGGCTGCAATGGTCAAACTAAATGTTTTTGGGCCGAATAGACAAATAAAAATTTTTGGGTTAAAAATATCAAGTTTATAACGCATGGTTATATATATATATATATATATATATATATATATATATATATATATATATATATATATATATATATATATATATATATATATATAACAAAAACTTCATTATAAATCAAACGTCAAAATATTTTAACACTTTGAATAAACATTTAGCTCGCAACAAATACCTATATTACGAACTTAAGATCAATATATTATAAATGATTCAATGGTTGGGCTCAAATATCTTCTATTCGTGGTATTAGGCATTTGTGGCCCAATATCATGATTATTGGGTCCAATATATTCACACATGTTTATTGGGCTTCTAGTGACCCAATTACATGCCTTATTGGGCCCTCAATGGCTTTTACATGCTATTGGGCCTTAGTGGCCATTTGGATTGCTAGTATGGTCCAAATCATTCATAATATGCTTAATGGGCTATAACGTGTCCGTAGCATACTCGACAGTCTATAATAACACACATAATTAGTGGGCCACCATTGTCCTATTTCATGTCTGTTAGGCTTGCTTCATATTCACGTAAACATCATTCTGGTTTTTAAAACAAGGTTATTCAATTTCATGGGATTTAGTGAGAAATAACGGGTGGCACCAACAAGTGTCGGCCATAGCCTATAGTTATAATCAGAGTCTCTCCTGGAGGGAGAGCGAGAGTTTCTGTATAGATCTATACGGGGGTGACTCCCCCACACCTGAGCTATTCGCTACAGTTAGACTCGGCCAGTCTACAGTGACAAAAAATCTTGTTCAAAACTAGTGTTTGGAAACATGCCAAGACAGGCGAATTAGTCATTATTACGCATGGTTATAACGGTGCGCATAAAGATCCATTACCATTTTAGTATTCATGGGAAATCATATTCATACACGGTAACGAAGCAAAGTGATTCATACAATAGTACAAAACCAACCAAGCATTTAAATTGGAAAACATCAGGTTTTTCAGGAAAAACGACATTATTCACTTCTACATACAGCAACTATCATACAAGAATCAGTTTTGAAGAACAATCACTTTTACATGTTTTGAAATCACATACGTATGCACTTATGGGATCATCACATCTTTTTCGCAAACAGTTTTTGTTAAAGAAAATATCGGATTTTCTGGGTTTTACAAACAATACAAAACTAGTTCTATATCAAACATGCTTATGAACTCACGAACATTATATATGTTGACGTTTTCAAAATAACTTGTGTTCTCAGGAAATCGTTAGACTAAAGAACATCCAATTATGTCTCAGGAAATTTCTTTTGTGAAATGTTAGTGATCAGACAATTTATGTTTTCAAATATGTCATATAAACAATGTACTTGATGTGAACAAGGTCAGTTGTAATGTATTAATTCATGGTGATGTTTATGTTATGATTGATGCATATTCATTGTAATGATATTTCAATTCAAGTCAGACGAGGCTTCGGACATTTCCGCCGTCTGGTTCAGGGGTGTGACAATTTCAGCCTGTCTGGCTTACAACCAACACCTTAATGAGCTCTTAGCTATTAAACCGTCATCCGACTTACATGAAAGA